>NC_044188.1:24827727-25105499 GCF_900880675.1 Sparus aurata | reverse complement strand
CCAGTGACCTTTGACCCTGGAAAAGTGTGTGATTGGTGGAGAGAGGACAGTGACAGAGACTCCCTTTGGCAAATCCCACGTGACTGATATGTCCACCACAGCTGGCTGCAGAGCAAATCTCAGCGACTGCATCACCTGATGAGTGAAAACAGTTTGCAAAAAGACTAGAAAGACACTGAAAGATTTAACTTACTGGAATCATCACTTCTGTCAGAAAACAAATGTGTTATTGCATTTCTTATTTCAAATGTATTTTTAATATGAACTATGTCTTACTTTGGGTTGCATCCTGTCAGCCCCTGTGATGAACTGAGCGTGAACCTCCTCCTTCCTTGGCCAGCCCGTTGATAAGAGGCAGAGCTGGCCCCTTCCCCAATCCCAAAGAGAAACACCTACAATACAGTGGATTAGTCTGATGATGATGAGACACATTCTGGGAACTGTGTGGGTGTTTGTTGTGTTTTGTGTTCTTGTGGTTTCACCTGTGGGAGCCTGAATTCTTCTTCACCAGACTGATAATTTCTTTGGTGTTCCACACCTCTCCATCAGTGAAGACAAATACCTTAAGGAGAGTTTACATATCACAAGTAGTTACATGACATCACACACAGAAACATGCAGTGTGTTTGTGTTTGTGTGTGTGTCTATGTGTATTACTTGTCTTGGTTGATTAGTAATGGGGGGCTGGCTGTAAATATGTTGGAGGGGCTTCAGGATCTCTGTTCCCCCCAGATCAGCACCCATCCTTTCAACTGTCTTCAGAGCTTCTTCCATGGTCTTCTGACTGTACTCCACACTCGTACTGCCATCACATAAACACACAAACTCAAGAAAAAATGTACACATACTTTTTGATCATTAATACCAAACACAGGACTGAATTTGTAGGACTGAGTGACATGAGGGCGTGACTTACGGGAAGATGTGTTCATATCCTGACCCAAAACTGTAGATGTTGAAATAGCAGCCCATTGGTAAGCTCTTCAACAGGAGCAGCAGAGTATCCTTAAGGGAAGAGAGGAAAGATACTAAAGGCCACTGAGTGAGAGGGACACTATGGATGATCTTATGACAGGAACAACACATAATGAATACCCTGGCACTGCCAATGCGAGTCTGGTCTCTCTTGCTGTCGTTCATGTGATCATCCATACTTCCAGATCGATCCAATAAGAACACAAACTCTCCACAGGAGGCCAGTGAAGACATGACAGCCTGGGGGAACTCAGGGTACAGGCTCAGCATCACTGCTGGATCACCCATCAGAGAGCCTGAGACACAGAGGAGAGACAGGAACATGACCACACATCTGGCTTTTACCAGTAAAGCAACAACTGGACTCATTCACTAACTCACCAGGCTTGGCAGAGGCCTGTCCTGCCTCCACCACAGCAGTGGGCTGGTGGGCATCTTTGTAATAAATCAGCACCTCAACGTCTCTGTCAAACTTGTGTCCTGCAGCCAACTTGACCTGCAGTTCACACAACACTCATCAATATAAAGAAAGTGATGTATGTTGTTGTCAGTGCTGAGGAACAATCACACACAGCAGAAACATTAGCACTCCACCTACCGTGGCCTGGGTTTGCTCTGTGTTGAGGTACTGGAGAGGGTCCAGGGAACAGTTGGACTCTACTTTAGAGACTGGACGAGGAGAGGACACTCGGGCAGAGAAAGACAGACTGTAGGGCACCAGAGAGGCTGGAACAGAGGTCACCTGAACACTGGCACCTTCACTGCCTGTACATGACATGAGACAAGTGAGGAATACTGTAATAAAAGAGATATGCCAGACTGATAATCTCCAGTCCAGCAGAAGTTCTGTATGACCAGAGAAAAATATTCAGAACCCTAATCCTCCTGTTGTAAGGAAAAATATGACTATGAGACACCTTAGTAAGTTAGTTAGTTAGTTAGTTTAATTTATTGTCCACAATGCTGAAATTTGTCTTTGGTCTCATAAAAATAACAAGCAGGAAGGCAACAACAACAACAACACTTGCTCACAAGCATCTTCAGGGCAAAAAGCAGGACAGCAGTGGCAGTTGCATTAAAAACGCATCAACGGGAGATGGTGTTCAGTGCTCCAGTGGCATTCGGGATGATGGAATTTTTAAAAATATTACAATTTGCCCTTGGCACTTTGTATCGTCTACCAGAGGGAAGAAGTTCAAACTCCCTATTGAGTGGGTGAGAGGGATCGTTTGCTATTTTGACAGCTTATTTCCTAAGCACTTCCTCGTACATACAACTTAATTGTTTCTGTCTCATCCCTATGATTTTTGAGGCTAGGTTTATTATTCTCTGAAGCTTGCTTCTTCCTTTTATGTTTAGATTACCATACAACATTGCCATATTAAAAGTAAAGACGCCCTCTATAAACTGTTTCCATAATATGCTTGCACACTCTGAAAGAGTTGAGCTTGCGTAATAGGTGGAGACGTTGATTACAGGTTTTAAAAATATAGTGAGTGTTTTCACTGAAATTTAGGTTGCAATCAATATATGTACCTAAATATTTGAACTTGTTTACTACGTCTACAATTTATCCCTTAATTATAAGCGGCTGCACAGGGTCCTTTTCATGAAAGACAAGTTCCTGTGTTTTCGTTACATTGATCTCTAAGAAGCTTTCATCGCAACACTTCTGGAGAGATGACACATGTGCTCTGTATACTTCCTCTCCAACTATGTCCCCCTTCTTCAATAAGGCAACCAGGGCCATATCATCCGCATACTTAAACAAACAAAACTTTTCCAGATCTAATTGGAATTCGTTTGTGTAAATGGAGAAAAGTAATGGGGATAAAATAGTCCCGTGCGGGGCACCAGTATTAAGCACGATGATGTCGGACCGAGTATTATTGACCAGAACCTGTTGAGGGTGGTCAGAGAGGAAGTCCCTAACAAGGTGGATAATACCACCGTTTACTCCTATATCAATAAGTCTCTGCAGCAGGATGTGAATCTGCATGCTGTTAAAAGCAGAAGTAAAATCGATAAACAGGGCCCTAGCAAGGTGGGAGGGGACTTGAAGGTTCTCACATGAACAGCATGTTCTGGGTCATCCAATCATCGCAAGCAAACATGCTTGACGTCAAAAACCAAGACGGTCAGTGTGGTTGTTTAAGGGTTTGCTGTGATTGGATGATCTCATTGCCATCTGAGGAGAAAAAAGATAACGCTAGTGGGAGCTCAAATAGCCTGCATGCTAACAACAAGAGTCTACAAAGTTGTAAATGTGTGGCACTTCACCACATATTTTACTTTGATTGGCCTCTGAAACTCTACTGAAACTTTAAGATATCTGTTAAATATTATGTTCAAATTTGAAAAAACTAATTGCCAAAAATGTCTGTGTTAAAGGTTCCCTGTGGAGGTTTTGACCACACGCAGCGCTGTGAGGTTTTTATGTGTAATTTGTTTCATATGTATCGCAGGTTCTTGTCCATCGTTACACACTATTTCGTCGGTGGTGGGGAGAGCAAAGACACTTTGACAGAGAAGATGACCAGGAATAAAACATGTATCTAAATAATGCAACATTGTTTTTTGTATTCTTTCCATGTGCTTTATGAGGACTTTAGATTTCAACAATACACTTAATGTCTTTTGGTAAGAAACACTGAATATAAACATAACTTTTGTTCAGAAGAAACATCCAAAAGACCTTTGTGTTTGTTTGTGCAAATAGGAAATTTGAGCCAGCATAAAACTCTCTGATATCACTATTGATGTCAACCTCAATACCTAAGATTGTCTGGCATCTACATTGGCTGGTTCCCACGATGTTGAAGGAGTTGTAAAATAACATGCTCTGCAGCTCTTGCCCTACTGTATATAAACAAGTTTGGTGTTCACTAAGCTAAAAAGTGTTCAATCTTAAAAGTGCCTCTATCGTCATAATTATGCTTTTACACAAAGGGTTGACACGTATACATTCACAAAAAAAGCCTATGTTGCATTTTGGCGAGAGTTTCACTTTAATATGTTGTGCTAAGAAACATTGAACATAAACATAACTTTTTTCACGAGAAACGTACAAAAGGCCTTTGTGTTTGTTTGTGAAAAAGGAAATACGAGCCAGCATAAAACTCTCAATTCCAAAGATTGTTTGACGTCTACATGTCAGCACAATTGGAAATTGGCTGGTTCCCACGACTTTAAAGGACTTGTGAAATAACATGCTCTGCCAGTGTATTACACATAGCTTTTGCCCTACTTTGTATTCACTAAGATAAAAAGTGTTGTCTGGTGGTTTCCTACCCTGAGGTTGGTAGCGAGGGTTGAGCACAGCTGGCAGACAAAATCTCAGCCCGTCATCAGCCTGCACAGCCAGCTCAGTGACGTACTCCAGCCTGATGGAGGCGCTCTCTCCTGGAGGCAGACTGCCCACACTCAGAGAGAAGATATCTGGACTCTGATCACTCTCCTCCAATAGGAAGGCCTGCTCACCGGAGCTTAAAGCATCATCGTACTCCTCACGAGCCTGGAGTACAGACGACACATGTGAGTCACTTTCACTGTGTTTACTGTGTTTTTCAGCTCCACTGTAGTGAGAAAGTCGTTACTGTGCAGCTCACCTGCTGTTTCTCCTTCACCTCAGCTACAATCTGCGTCTGTCCAATCGTAGCACTGAAGTGACAGACGGCAGCATCTCCAGGCAGAGGGAAGACAAACACAGCCTCTAGTGGTTTGTCCTCCTTGTTCTCATAGTTCAGAGTGGAGACCACTGTAGCCACATGGTCCCTCACCTGCAGCTCCACCTCCACACTCTTCAGAGGAACTGACCCAGACACAGAAAGAAACCACATGAACATAAACTGTGTGAGAGCTTGTTTTCAGTGGGTAAAGACATTTTTCAAATTGGTGAGGATGCTGTTTAATGTTCCTTCTGTACTGAATAGCCGCGCCTGTGAACCACGCTGATCATTAAACATGTCTCTGACTAACAGTGTGATGCAAATACGTACAAGCTTCAATTTGACATTGATTTTTTACCTGGTTCCTTCTGAGCAGTCAGCAGACCACAGCAGTCCATCTTTGTACCTGTGCAACAATCAACAAGGACATTTGAGGAAACAGTTATGCTCTCAACTGTTTTTATAATCGTTTTGATATGTTCGATCTCAGCAAAGAAATACAGGAACTAAAGCGTGAACTGTGTGACAGTCAGCAATTCTCTGAAAAACAAGAGGATGTTGAAAAAGCCTTTCATTGCACAAAGGTCAATAAAGTCACGGACCTGATAACATCTGTGGTCGGTTACTCATAACCTGTGCAAGAGAACTGAGTCCAGTTTTCCACAAGATTTTTAATAGATCTTTTGAAGCGCAGCAGGTCCCCAGCATTTGGAAGGAAACACCGTAGTTGTCCCGGTCCCCAAATCCAGTCGCCCCGGAACACTAAATGGCTTCAGACCGGCGGCTTTGACCTCAATTATTGTGAACATTTTTGAAAAACTTGTACGGCTGGAAATCTTGAAAAATACAGAGAGTGAAATAGATCAACTGCAATTTGCCTACAGACCCAAAAGAGGAGTGGAGGACGCCACACTCACTCTGATTAATTTGCTTTTTAAACATCTTGAAGGAAGTGGGTGTCATGCCCAGCTTTTATTTATTGATTTCTCCTCTGCTTTTAAAGGAGTCATCACCTGTTTTTTTTTTTACATATCCAGTCCCTCTTGGATCGCTTTGGATCAATTCTTAAAACTTTTTACAATTTTTTTAATTTTTTTTTTAAATCAAACATAGAGCTTGTTCTGACAATTTTTCATACCGCGACTTTCTCACGCGAGATTATGCACGAGGTTTTGACCGGTCCGGATGTGCATTGTATTAATATGTAATGAGGCGCGCGTTGATTGGCCGCAGGAAGGACAGAGCCGGAATCGGGGGCGAGCCTGCATGCACACAGACTCCCTCCAAAACATAAACAGCCCCCTGTCATGGCGCACACACTAAATGACGAACCTTACGGAATTCAGGCATTTATGTACGAGCCGGAGTCGGAACCTGAACGGAGAGTGAAGAGGCAGAGACGGTGGAAGAGACACGTTTACAGCAGGATGTCTCTGAATGGTAAATTCTTTTTTTTCCTTCTTACTTTTCACACTTGTGTTTGACATGTAAGACCCGAGTTTTAATGCTGGGGGTCACGATGTATGGCGTGAAAATGACAGAGAAATAAGCAGATTCGGCGTGCTCACTCAGAAAGTCTGGCTGAGGACGGCTGTGAGCCGATGCTTATGCAAGTAGCCTCCTGTGGTAACATCACCACAGGAGCAGAGTCAAAATCTCGTGCTTTAGGAACGCGCACTATTGTGCGCTATTCCTGTTCGGAGAAAGAGCCAAAGCGAAGAAAATCAGCCACTTTCAAACTCCAGCTTTTCAGGCAAGTTTCAACAGATGTCCAACACCAATATGCATGATTTAACGAGAGAAATTGCGATTTCCGGGTGATGACTCCTTTAATGCAATCCAGCCGCACATTTTAACGCAGAGGCTTTTAGAACATTTTAACCTCAGTAAACATCTTGTGGGCTGGATTTGAAACTTTCTAACAAACAGGACACAGAGGGTCAGAGTTAATGGGGTCTTATCTGACAAAGTCTGCTCTTCCTCTGGCTCACCACAAGGGTGTGTGCTCTCTCTTATTCATTCTATACACGAATATGTGTCAGAGCACTTTTAAAAATAGCCTCGTTTTGAAGTACAATGATGACTCCGTGATTGTTAGCCTGCTCCAGGGAAGTGAACATAATCACGGCCCGGTTGTCGACTACTTTGTAAAGTGGTGTGAAGACTCTCACCTACACCTCAATATAACTAAGACCAAAGACATGGCTATTGATTTTCGAAAGAATGCCAAAACATCTGAGCCTGTAATGATCAAGGGACAAGTCACTGAACAAGTGCAATCTTATAAATATCTTGGGACAATCATTGACTCTGCCTTAAACTTTAAAGAGAACTGCAAAGCTGTGAGCAGGAGGGGACACCAGCGACTGTTTTGTCTGAGGAAGTTGTCCCGTTTCCATGTTGATAGGACCATGATGACACTCTTTTACCATGCTTTTATTGAGTCTGTGTTAGCTTTCTCACTTGTGTCATGGTTCGGAAACCTGCCCTTAAAAGAAAGGAACTCGCTCAACCAGATCATCAAATGGTCTGGTCGGCTGATTGGAGAGACACAGCTGAGCCTGGAGTTGCCGTACAGCAAACAGTTGCAGCGACTAGCCAGCTCCATCTCCAGTGACGTCTCCCATCCTCTTGCGAGTGAGTTCCAGCCCCTGCCATCTGGACGGAGATTCATAGTCCCAAGATCTAGGACCACACGCTATAGGAACAGCTTTCGTCCCTGCTGCTGTTTCCCTTTTAAACAAGTCCTAATGCACTTTGAGGTCTATCCTGTGACTTGTTGTTGTAATTTATCTATTTATTTCTATTTATTGAAAATGGTTTTTAAACCTATTTATTGTCCGTTGTATCATCATTTTGTCGTATCTTATATGCCTTTAATCCGGCTCAGTGAACATCGGAAGTACCCATGTCTGTCTCGTGCTGTGTGTTAACTCGTCTTCTGTATGTCCTGTCATCAATGTTTGTGTGACGCCCTCTCCTGCCACTGCACAACAAATCTACCTACGGGTATTAATAAAGTAAACTGAACTGAACTGATGCTGTAGTGATGTTAATGTTTGTTTGTTTTTTGTCTAATAAATGTCACAAGCATTGTGGTCAGACCTATAAGGGACAGAATATGATTCACTTCACAAGAAATTAGCAAAGTATAAAAACACAGTTAATACACAAATCAAGTTACTGACTAAACAAACAACAACAAAATAACTGAATAATATATTATACTACTACTGATAATAATGATGATAATAACATGTTTTGTTATATTATTATTATTATTATTATTATTATTATTATCATTAGTATTATCATCTCCAGTTAACTTAATGCTTTCCACCTCCCTCCACATATGTCCTGTCATCATCTACTGTAAATCAATACACTCACTAATCATTAACTATTGATGTCTCCTGCTCTCTCCAGTCTCTGATCCACCCTTCCTGCTCCAGTCTGAACAACTCTTCCTGGTGTCTTGAGTCTTTATCATTATTGACTGTTAATTTGTGTTTTATAAATAGATTGAGGCAGCTGCCTGCTTCATGACTACAGATGGGATTAAAAATAGCATGTTGAGATGTGTCACTCTGACGGGAAACCATGATCCAAACAGCAACAGGCTCCTGTCTGTTGAACTGAACATTGTTTGTTGTATTTTCAGGATATCACAGCAGATTCAACTAGAGTTCGTATAACAATCCCAGTGTGACAACAACAGTATGCAGCAATCCGCCTATTGATAAGGCTTCCCCCTGTTTATTTTACAAATCAGTGCCTCTGCGACTCTTTAAACAAACACGCAGCAGAAGGAGACCTACCTCTGGGGACAGGTGTGTGTGTGTTTCCCTCTCGTAAACAGCCTGTGATAAGTCACCCTGCCGGTTCGTAAAGCAGGAAGAATTTATCCAGATGTTCTACTGTGAACTGAAAGCAAAGACAAAGCCACGCCCCACCTCCGGGTACGGTCCATTTGCTCACAAGAGACACGCCGGGCGGGTGAAGCTTGAATCCCAAAAGTTTCACGATCGAAAAATAAATGTGTGACTCGGTGTTTGTTTCCAGTATGCCGCTGGAGTGCCGCCAGGGCTCCACCAGCAGCAGCTCGGTGTCGGTTTAAATCTCCAACGTCATGTTTCACACTGTTCATCCTGCTGTCGTGTTATTTTCACCCGAGTTTCAGAGTTAAATACAGAAAAATGTTCATTTGGCACCTTTTTTTTTTCGAAAGTTCAATACTGTATATCCAGAGTATCAAGGTTCTTTGATCATGCACCGATCACTGCATTATCCTGTCTTTTTTCCTTTTTTGTCCTTGAAGGGTTATAAAAAATAATAATAATTAAAAAAATACGTGTTGAATTCATCAAAAAGTTAAAATGAACTTTAAATCCTGAAATAGATAGAAAAAAAAAATATTTTTAAAAAATAACAATGAAGAAAAACCAATAAAGGCTTCAAATAATGTATAGGCTAACTAAGATAAAATGAAAGGACTGGTTGGTAAACGTTGGTCAATAATCAGGAAACAGGCCTCAGTGAAGACATATCTTTCATTTATAGCTGTATTTCAGCTGTACAGATATATATTTGTGTGTTTTATCATGTCTTAACCTCATTGTGATGCAGGAATATTGCACAATTGATTCACTGCCGTGCTGGTGGTTTGGATACCTGAACTGACTGGTTCACCTGCTAATGAAAAAAAAAAGAAAAAAAACTTGTTCTAGGATGTTTTTCTTCTGACCGGTTTGACGAGCTGATCGATCAGGGCAAAGACACTGCTGCTGTCATTTAACACAACCTCCAACTTTTAGTCCAGTTTTTGCCTTTAATGATTCAATGATTGTGAGGTTAAATTCCTTCACTACTCTGTGGAAAAGGATGCCCCGACAAGCAGGACACAGCACAACTCCACGATATACACTAGTAAATAACAAGTGTGATTGAAAACATGTAAGATATGGTTGTTCTAAAATATTACATTATTTATCATTAGGAGTTCACAGATAATTATGCATTAGGTAAAACTTTATATATATAACATATATTTGAGCAATATGAACTGTTCACATGATACACTGAATGATGTTTATTGCAAAGAAACCAAAGCCTTTTAACTGACAGGGCAGAGAGAGAGATGGAACTGACATATAAGTGACAGAGAGAGAGAGGGGTCGTCACAGGCATTTTACTGAATGATATGATGATGTGACACTTTGGTGGAATTGTCATTGGCACTGTGTTTAACAGGACTTCCGATCCTCTGCACATACTGTCTGATGCTGTTCTGTTTAACAGGTCAACATATAATGTGAATCATACAAAGCGAATACAGAGAAGTTAAGACGATGGACCAGACATGTCAAGGTCTCTGCAGACCTGAATCCTGCCAACGACGTGTCAGTGTCACAGTTGGTTTACATTAAATCCTCAGTTGACGATATGATGATAATGATAGAGACATGTTTCAATCAGCAGTGGTCTAACTGTGTTTTACCAGAGCGCTCATCCTGCAAACGGAGGATGCCAACTGCATCTTCATGTCATGAAACACAGGAGGCCATTTTCCCCCCCACTGCAGCAGCTGCTTTCTCACTTCCTGATGTTAGCACTTTAACACAGTTGTTTACCTATGTCAGATTTTTTACTTTTCAACAATTAAACACTCGTTCCATAGTTGAAGGATCTCACTTGACCACAGTTCAGCTCTTGTCGGTGCTCAGGTGCAGAATGAATCGTCATCATCATGACTACCAGCTACACGCTACTGATGTGGGTTAGGGTTAAACAATAAGGGATCTTATTACTTTAGAATTAATGAAATTCTTTCTTTGAGCTTTATTTTATATCAGAACTTGAATATATTAGAGCAGGGGTCACCAACTTTTTTGAAACTGAGAGCTACTTCATGGGCACTGAGTCATACGAAGAGCTACCAGTTTGATACACTCTTCTGAAATAACAAAATTTGCTCAGTTTGCCTTTAGATAGATATGATTATTAATGATTAAGGATACTCATCTATGTGAAGACACTACGTATATAATGAGACATCATTTAAGGCCAAAAAAACATTTATATATAACGTGTTCTGTATAATATTATGATACAAGACATATTAAAGTATTAAAAGTGCACTTCCTTCTTTAATTTATGCTCACACGGCCATATTTGGCAAATAAAAATGTATAAAACAAATGTCCAACAAATTACAAAAATTCACTCCAGTTGTGTTATTGCCTGCAGTTTGTAATCTGTTCTAACTCTTTGCAAACTTACAGACACACAATTGAAATTCCCCCACCAAGATAATGAGTGTACATTAATATCTGTATTTTATATATGTATCTATATATTATAGGTATTTTAGTGTATTTTTAGGAAGTTTGTTGCTGGTAAACTCATCCAAGCAGCATACACACATTATTTTCTATAAACCTTCAGTGTAAAATTCATGCATGTTGGCAGCAACATGTTTAAAACAACTATTTTCTATGTACAGCTGAATTCAAGTTATAATTTGGTTTGTTCTTTCTAAGACATAACCAGTAATAGCAGCAATCTGAAGTCAGTTGGTTGAAAAAAACATCACGGTAAGAGCATGAAGTTCTTTAAGTTGGTACAATGAGGTCAGAAATTTGTGCTAATAGCGCAAAGCTTGATTAGTGTTGGTAAAACGCATGTGTACCTTGTGTGGCACAGCTTTAACTGCACAGTGAAAAGAGCAGGTGTGAAACCTTAAATTAAGCCATTAATGCTCATTTTCTCCAAAAATCCAAGTTTATTTTTATGTTGTTTTAGACTCAAACTGACAAGAAATGTGTAATAACCTCAGTGATAATACATCAGTTCAGTCAGTTAATGTACACAAATTCAAAAGCCCAAAGAATATAAGAACAAGCTGGGGAAATACCAACTGATAGTAAAAAGGAAGAAACATCAAATAACATGATTTGATTGTAACAAGGTAGATAGTATGGTGCAATTTTAATAAAGTAAAGTTTGGAGGATGGAGTGAATCTGCAGGAGAAGCCAGTTAAATGAACACCTCAGAGCCCCAGGGCGACTTTCTGCACGTTGCAACCCAACAGAGCATTTCCTGCTTTCACACACTCTGTCACACATGGTGCTGAAATAAAAAACACAAAACAAGTCATCAGCAGAGGAGACTGAATGTGGGCAAACAACAGATTATATGCAGCTCACACTGTTAAAAAGTAAAGATCAGCTCTTATCGTTATGGTTGTTACCATTCTGAGCACGGAGCCATGAAGCAGCCTTCATAGCCAGAAGCTCCCACTCTTCCTGAGCATCCATCTTGAAGCCATGAAGCCAGATCAGAGCCAGAAGGGTGGCCCACACTTCCTGGTTCACCTAACACACCAAGTTAAAGAAATAAACGTGGAACAGTCACGACAAGAGAAAGAAGTCAAAGAGAACAAAGACGAGAAGACACAGAGAGAAAATGCTGCTGGATGGTTTTGATCAGTCTGACTTCCCAACAACATAACAACAATAAAATAAGATACTTCAATACTTTTGACTGATAAAACAAATACAACACCATACCCTGTGTTATGTAATATAAACCATGTCATTATGTGTTTTAAAATAAGTCCAGTTCTTAATTTGTGTTATCATGGTTGACTCACCGATGCAGGCTTTGTGTTCTCCACCTCCTCGCTGGTCTTTCCCAGTGCAGCAGCCAGAGCTGGATCCAACTCCCAGCAGCCAGACGCCTTCTGGAGGGAGACCAGCTGCAGCAAAGGGTCTCTGGGAGGCTGTTTGGGTGAGCAGCTTTCTGAAGGGAAAAGCAAAGCAAAGATACATTTTTAGAGTGGTAGGCATTTCCAGAAATCTTTATTTAGCCTTTGCCTGTTTGATACTGATGTGTAGATAAACTACAGTTAAAGATATTCAAAAATATTTAAATTACAGTTTTATTTAAGATTACTACAATTAGAAATGTCAGTCAGGGGTAGTCCAGGTTAGTATGCTTTTTTGTATCTTCACAACATATCGTTGCTTCCGATGTAGAATCTGGCTGTCTTCACCTTTATTGATTATTAAGAAAAACGTCAAACATTTTGTTTTCTTATTTAGGTCCGGATTATAGTATTTTTGATTAGTGATTATAACAAACATTGTTTTTATAGACTTGATTTGAATGATTACACAATAAATAAAGAGCCAGATGGAGGCAAAACAAAGTGTACAGTCATGTTTGTAGCTCTGTGAGGATGTACTGAGCCACTTTGGTGCTTTGAGCTAAATGCTAACATTTGCATGCTAATGTGTATTTAGCAAGTTCAATTTCTAGCATGTTCATGATGTTAGTATACTGTGTTAGCATGCTAACATTGTCAGTGTAAGTACAGCTGAGGCTGAAGTAATTAGTTTTGCAGGTGTTTGGTCATTTTTTAAATTTTCATCCAGTGCCTTCATCAGTTTTTATTGGTCCAAAACTTTGGTTTATGACCAAAGTTATTCCAAATGCATCCTGAGGGAGACACAAATGTGTGTACTAATAGTTGTCAACAGGTGTTTCTTTAATAATGTCTTTGTTACTTACTCTTCAAGTCAAATGGTCCATCCAACCACTGATCTTGATCTAGCAGGCCATAAAGAGTCAAAGAGAGGTGGAATATTATAAAAAGACAACAACAGTAAATACAAACAAATTAAATTGTAATGCACAAAAAATCAGCAGTATAACTCAATGCATAAAGCGCCACACCAGGAATTTGATACAAATACAACAACACTAAAAGAAACATGATTCAATGGAGTAAAAATAATGTTTAACAATGTAAGAATGACATAATAAATCAACATGTTTGCAGTTATTTTTTTCAAGTCATTATTGAGATCACTAGTCTATTATTTTGTCATAGAGAGGTGACAAAGCTGGGTTTCCTGTAATACCGAGTTAATGCAGCTTTTTATATCTAGAAGACAGAAGACAACCAGATAAGACGACAATTTGACTTGATAGCCAATCCTAGAGATCATAGTGACCTCCACAGCATCAAGCACAGTAACAGTGTATGACAGGGATCAAGCAGTTTAAAATACCTTTCCATTGCAAAAGCATGAAAAAAAAGGAAAGATTGCAAGCATTGTCAGGACCTGCAGGCTGTGTTCTGGGCCTCCTGCTTAGTGTGTATGCTTGTGGTTTTTTGTCTTCTTTTGCTCCCTTTTTGTGTGCTTGGTGTGTTTTGGTTTTGTGTCTGTCGCTGTGTTGTGCTTTATCCCTCTCTTCCTCTGGAAGCCACTAGTGGGCGTGGTCACTGGAGCCCCGGTCAGCACACCTGCATCTCATCTACCCGTAATCAGCGCACCCTTATAATCCTGGCCAGTGGTGGACAGTAATGGAGTAAATTTACTTGAGTACTGTACTTAAGTTCGTATCCAGAGGATTTGTACTTTACTTGAGTATTAGATTTCTTTGGTACTTATTACTCTTACTTGAATACATTTCCAAGACAAATATTTTTACTTTTACTCAAGTTAATTTCTAGGAAGGCTGAAAAGTACTCGTTACTTTCAGGTCTGCTCTTTTTTTTTTTTTTTTTCTGAAATACTATTGGACACAAGCTGTGTTTGTCAAAGAAGGAAACTTATCACAGTGCACGCTCTCCACTGGGATCTATGTAAAAGCATAAATACGTCATCCCTCCCCATAAGGATTGCACCAAAGTAGCCACGCTCTCGACTGCGTTTGTCAACACAAAACCGCGACAATGGCTGCATCAGGAGAAGAAAGACAATCTGCTGAGTCTCAGTCTGAGTCTGATAATGATCCGGAGCAGGAACTTTCAGAAAATCCTTCGCCTTATCTGGACTCCATGTTTGAGTTTGACAGAGTAAAAAACGTGGACACAGACAAACAGACATATATTTTCAAATGTTTATTGCGTTTGCCGAAAAAAAACTACCTCTCTGCTTTCAACAACTCCCCGTCCAACTTAAAGAAACACGTTGACGTAAGTTAACCAGACTTTAACCAGGTTATTTTCTATTTGTCTCGGTTCATCTGCTGTCCTCCTGTGATCCCATTCATTTTATTCGTTTTTATAGGTGTTTCTGCAGGCTTTATATAACATTGTGGTTCTAAAAGCAAGCACATCAGTGCAGGTGGTTTCAAATAGTTAATTCTCAGAAACAAGAGTTAAAAGGTCCTTAAATTCATTTAGAAAAAATTATAGTAATTCATCGATGTGAAAAATGAGAAATTTACTCTTACTTTTACTTGAAGTAAATTTAAAAGCATGTACTTTTGGATACTTAAGTACCTTTTAAAAGCAAGTACTTTTTTACTCTTACTCAAGTAACATGTCGACTGAGCTACTTTTACTTGTAACGGAGTAAATTTTGACCAGTAGTATTTGTACTCTTACTCAAGTACTGGGGTCGAGTACTCTGTCCATCTCTGATCCTGGCCAACCTTCCTGACCCTGCCGGATTGTTGAATCAGTCATAACAACCAGCCCTGAGCCTGGACCCAGTCACCTGCCAGCTCTGCAGACCTCGAACCCTGAGCCTGAGTCTGAGCCACACCACCACTCTCCAACGCCTCGGAAACACCTGCCACGCTAACCACAACCTGCTTTTGTGTTTTCAATAAATTCACGCGTGTTATAACTTCACTCTGGTCTGCGTTTGAGTCCCTGGACCCAGATCCTGACAAGCATGGCAGTTCTTGGCTTCCGTACCACACACCAAAACTCCTGTAGTGCTTCAGCACCACAACTTACAGCTTCTGATTTCATCCAGGGTAATCGATCTCAATTATTTCTGTTCAGATGAATGTTAAGTATATTGTGATTTCTATTGTGCCCTGTTTACGTGCTTCACAGTGACCAAACATCAAATCCAGCACTCTACAAAAGATAACCAGTGGCCACACTTTGCACCATTTGTGCTTCATCACTGGTCTTTGGCACTGAAGTAACGGATGTTTTATCAGGATATAAAACTTACTGAAGTTACTGGACAGAAGCAAACTGAGTATCAGAATTCGTGCCTGAGCGATTGAACTAAACCCTGTACAGGCCTTTATATTTTACATGATGAAAGATATACGTAATGAATATCCTAACGTACAACGTACAACAGCTAAATATCAATCATTAGCCCTCACATATTTATACTGTATATGACTTGTGTATCGTGTCAATAAAAACAATTCACAGGGTCCTAAAAAATAAATAAATAAAGCCTGACTTTGCTGATATAAAACATCCATTAACTAATTTTACGCTTTATATTTTTGAAATTATTTTGAATTGTCAATGTCCATCTACTGCTCTGTTGGGGAATTTAGTAAGATCAGATCGAACAGTTCAGTTATACAGAGTAAACTGTGAACAAAGTAATATCTGCCCTGACATGCTGTTCATAGTGGCAGCTGTGGCATGTGTCTACTTACGAGAATCAGTTTCTATTGACGAACACCTTAGCTGAGGAGGTGGGACAGACATCTTAGCTGGTCCCCCCGAGAGCTTCTTCTTCATCTTACTAAAAATTCCAGCACCGCCCCCAACAGCTACAGAGAGAGCAGAGTAAACACAGCATGATATCAGTTGTGTCTCTGTGCCACATAAATCCTTGGTCGACCAAAAACTACAATGTTGATAATGTAATCAGCAGAGCAACAGTGATAAGTCTAAAATATCAACCTGTACATCTGCATGAATATGATTTTGATGTTACTAGACATATATTTGTGAATAAGTCAGCCAATAGAAGTGTGACTTCAGTCCTCAGCCTGATCTTTTTCTATGTTTCATTCAAATGTAGAGGAAAACACACTTTAAACTAGATTGTTAAAACTACATTATGTGTACATTTTTTACCTCAAAATAACTGTTACATCTGCCTCAGCCTCTCCCTCTACTTCCAGGGATTACAGTTTTTCTCAATTGTTTACACACAAAAACTGGTACTTGAGACACAATGACCACAACATGTAACTGATGCACCAACCCCTGAACCAATTCTCCTAAACTACAAGCACAATTCCTGCTTTACACTCAAATTGCAGTTCTAAAACACACTTTTTTCAAAACACTACACACAATTCTCTGCATTTGGCACAATTTTCATAAAGAAAATCACTTGTTTTCACAAGGAACACACTGTCATTCAAAATTCTATGTCAATTGCCCTACTATGCGTACTGACTCATCACATGGACAAACACCTGGACACCCTACACAACGCACTCATTCCACCAGAGCAGCTCAGGTACGTTGTCATTTGGGACAACGTAAGTTTCCACCGGGCTGCTCTGGTTCGTAACTGGTTCACTGCCCACCCACGCTTTATAGTTGTTTATCTCCCTCATTATTTTCCATTCCTCAATCCTGTTGAGAATTTTTTTTCTGCCTGGAGATGGAAAGTGTATGACCGAAATCCACAAATGCGTATACCCCTTCTCCAAGCTATGGGAGATGCATGTGGATATATAGCAGTTGGTGCTTGTCATGGCTGGATTCACCATGCTAGGTGATATTCCTCTTGCTGCTTGGCCAGGGAAAACATTGCTTGTGATGTGGATGAGGTGCTGTGGCCAGACCGAAACAGAGGAGAGCATGCTGCACAGTTTTTTTTTTGTTGCTTTTTTTTTTTTTTACTGTAACTGTGTACAGTAAATTCTTCTGTTGTTTTCTATGTAGACCGTATATTGTTGTATGCAACTTTGTGTTGGTTGGGATGTACACTGTGTACATTGTTTTGTGGGAAAAATAAAATATATCTATTACCGTGTATTTGTGTGTTCTGACTGAGTATAAAAACAATATTCTCAAATATTTTACAACACACTTATGTATGTACTGACTGTAGTAAGTGTAACTGAACAAAAAAGGCCTAAGTCATTATGATGAATGAAGAAGAAGTGTTTTCCATTCATCATAGTGTTTTACACTGAGTACATCAGTGTTCAACTTGTTCTTATAAATGTCTATTCATATGATGGTTTGTGTGTGTCATTTGAAAACAAAATACCATTTTGAGAAGAAATAACATTGTTTTGAATGTCAAGTTTCATTTTGCTGGAGAATTGAGGGGTTTTGCCCATAGTGTTTGTGATTTTTGATTTGTGTGTAGAGTTCTGAGAGTATGAGGCATGCTTTCAGAAAATGTGTGTAAACAATCGAGAAAAACTGTAATTGTCCTTGCTCCAGTCTCTCTTCCTGTCCTCCTGCACCCAATCCTGCAATCAGCCTGCCTTCGTATGCTCAGCCCTGCCACTTCCACGCTGCCAGATCGTAGCCACTGTTAAGTCAGTATAGTGCGCTTCCAGCCTTGTACTTTGTTCCTAGCATTAAACTTTTTGTAACCTTGATCTCTGCTTTAGACTTTTGTCTCTGCTCTGCTCTCAGGCCCCTGACAATCTGGACCTGCTTCCCTCGACTGCTCTGTGAACCCCGCTCTAGATCCAGCCTCCTGGACTGCTCCCCCTCCACGGACTCTCCCTGTCTAGACCATCCCAGCCCAGCCTCAGATCCAACCTTGTTACAATAAACTAATCTGGTTTGAACTCTACCTCTGAACTCTAATACTATAATCCGGACCTCGTTGGCACATAACAATAACAGCTTCAAAATCATGTGTTGATGGTACAGTACACACACACACACACACACACACACACACACACACACACACATACACACACACAACAGCTCAATGTTCCTCACTTGTTGCTCTGGACAATCACCTAATCCAAAAATCCCTCCAAACATGTATTCATCTTCATTATTCACCCATAAATTGTACTTATAGAAATACACAGATATGTTTAAATCCCATTAAGCTTTGATACTTACATTTCATCTTTCTGCGCGAGGGAGCAGCACAACTTTTTATGGTCACTATGAGATTAGAAAAAACAGTCAGGTCAGGACATTATATGAGAATGAGTAGAGATAAATATCAACCAGTAAACTGCTGGTTTACGAGATCATTACAATGACCTGCAAACAAGTACAACTATAAATATTTATAGTGTGAAAAACATAACAACATGTCAGGAGCACACACACGTATCTATACACACATACTGGTACAAACATTCACACAAGGCAATTTTAAACAATGTCCGTCCCAATGACTGACCAGAGCACAACAGAACTACAGCAGCTCCTACTGTAAATAAAGTATTTCACAATTCACAATGCAGCATGTGTATTTATAGAAATACACCAATGTAGGTTTAAGTCTTATTTAATTCTATACTTACTATCCATGGCGGGTGGAGCAGAACAGCCCATTATGGGCGCACCGAGGGACGAAGCATAGGACATCATTTCTTAGATTTTAAAAGAAGAGTATGAGGTCAACACATTAATAGCATCAGTCAACAAAAAATCAACTAAACAACTGAGAGACAATTGGAGAATTGTGTCAATGAGTTCCTAACTCTTAGCAACACTGAGCAAGGGAAGGACAGAAACTTCTTTCTCAGTGAGGAGGCGTGGTTGACCACATTGCTAGGTGTGACACATTCTTCTGAAAGCTGTGATTGGTTGACCAAAAAAATAAATAAAAATGCACTTTTGGTGATTATGGGCATGAACAGTAAAATCGAGAGGCTTAATCATATATTCTAGTCTCCATTAAGGCATTTTGTAATAATGAATATCAGTTCATGTAACAAATCTCTCTGTTGAATAAGACTAGCAGCTAACTGTCGCTCAAAGCAGTCAAACCCTTAATTATGCTCAACTTTAAGTTCTAATATAACTCAAACGTGTGAGTTATGTATATATTCCCCCCATACAGCTGTCATGAACAGGAAAAATTAGCTATACAGGGCAAGACCCTTTTTTTATCACTTCCGCATGGACCTAATCTTTTCACCGCAGAGGTTGCTGCTTGCTCAGGACATCATGACACCACAATGTCTTTACATAGCAGCAGTACATCATCATACTTCTCAACATTACCAGTCAGCAATAGTATGTCTTCAGTACAGCGTGGCTTTTGTTTTTTATTTTTCATGAAATAACACTCACTGGGTGTTGAAACATTTCTGCGCACCAGAGGACCTTGAATGAGTAGAAATAAATATCAACCAGTAAACCGCTGGTTCATGAGATTATTACAATGACCCGCAAACAAATAAAACTTTAAATATTTATTGTGTTAAAAACACAACATATCAGGAGCACACACATATCTGTACACACATACTCCTAATAAAGTATTCACAATTCACATTGCAGTGTCTGTATTTACAGAAATACACCAATGTAGGTTTAAGTCTCATTTTATTCTATACTTACCGTCCATGGAGGGTGGAGCAGAACAGCCCATTATGGGCGTACAAAGGGCCAAAGCAAAGGGCATCATTCCTTAGATTTTAAAAGAAGAGTATGTGGTCAACACATTAATAGAATCAGTGAACAGAAAAAAAAAACAAAAATAAAACAAAAAACAACTAAACAACTGACAAACAATTGGAGAATTGTCTCAAAGAGCTCCTAACTCCCAGCAACACTGAGCAAGGGAAGGACAGAAACTTCTATCTCAGTGAGGAGGCGTGGTTGACCAAGTTGCTAGGTGTGACACATTCTTCTGAATGCTGTTATTGGTTGATCAAAAAAATAAATAAAGATGCACTTTTGGTGATTATATATATATAACTTAAACGTGTGAATATGTATATATTCAACCCCATACAGTTTGCATTAACTGGAAAATTAACTACTAAACATGTTTATTTCTGTTGTAAAGATGGTCGTATGGGCATTTACTCAATTTTAAAGTCTGCCTCAAGATGCCATTCAAGGAACTGCATTTTTATCACTTCTGCATGGGTTAAATTTTTTCACCGCAGAGGTTGCTGCTTGCTCAGGACACCATTACACCACAATGTCTTTACATAGCAGCGGTACATCATCATGCTTCTCAACATTACCAGTCAGCGATAGTATATCTTCAGTACAGCGTGGCTTTTGTTTTTATTTTTCATAAAATAACACTCACCGGGTGTTTGAACATTTCTGCGCACCAGAGGACCTTGAATTGCCTCTCCGTCCCCTTTGTTGACAGCGATGAAGGCAGTGAAGATGCTGCTCACTCCTGATTGGACACTGAGCTCCACCACCTTCTTCTTTAGTCCTCCATCTTGCTCTCTTCTGCTCTCTCTCTCCTCCATCTCCAGGGAGCGAATCAGAGTCCGAGCAGCCAACCTGTGGACTGTTAGTCTGCAAACAGGACAGAGAAGTAAACACATCTATACACAGATTTGCAAAAATATACTAAACCTGTCTATTTGCTTCAAGTATTCAGTTTGCTCTTTCAGATAAAGTCCTCATGTTGGAACCAGACTGACATTAACATTGAGGACACATTTTCCACCAATATACAAGCAACTCACTTTCAATTGCCACTTCTGAATCAACCTACCAGCTGTACACTGTGCCACGGAAACAACACTACCACCTTGAGAAGTCTTTAAGTTATTGAACAAGATATTCTGTATAACTATTACAGATGTGTATACCGACAGTATAAACTAATTCTGGAAAAATACCGTTCAAGGTCTGGTCTCTTAAGTAATAATATATGCCAGCCACTGAGCTTACACTTGCCATGTATCAGTGCAATATTCTTTTTACAAATAGCAACATGTTTCTCACACCTTGTTGGTTTCCTTTTATTTCATCTAAATAATTAAACTAAATTCAGTATTTGTAAAATCAGGACTCAATGAATAACGGTGCAGTTATGTTGTGTTTTACCCAGTGTCCTGTGCAGGTGTGAGACTGAAGTGGAGCTGGTTCTGAGAGGGATGACCTGCCAGGCTGTACTTCACCGTCACACAGCCCTCTGCTGCCTCTGAACTCTGACAGAAATCATTACAGTGTTAGTAAACATATTACTGTGATCACATACCTGATGGGAAAAACATTATATTTGAAAATGTATTTCATATAGCTTAATGCTTAAAAAAATCCAAACAGGGAGGTTTTCCTTTTGAGATGGTGCTGCTCCTACCTGTCCACTGAGCTGGGCATAAACCAGTGACCTTTGACCCTGGAAAAGTGCTGTGATTGGTGGAGAGAGGACAGTGACAGAGACTCCCTTTGGCAAATCCCACGTGACTGATATGTCCACCACAGCTGGCTGCAGAGCAAATCTCAGCGACTGCATCACCTGATGAGTGAAAACAGTTTGCAAAAAGACTAGAAAGACACTGAAAGATTTAACTTACTGGAATCATCACTTCTGTCAGAAAACAAATGTGTTATTGCATTTCTTATTTCAAATGTATTTTTAATATGAACTATGTCTTACTTTGGGTTGCATCCTGTCAGCCCCTGTGATGAACTGAGCGTGACCTCCTCCTTCCTTGGCCAGCCCGTTGATAAGAGCAGAGCTGGCCCCTTCCCCAATCCCAAAAGAGAAACACCTACAATACAGTGGATTAGTCTGATGATGATGAGACACATTCTGGGAACTGTGTGGGTGTTTGTTGTGTTTTGTGTTCTTGTGGTTTCACCTGTGGGAGCCTGAATTATTCTTCACCAGACTGATAATTTCTTTGGTGTTCCACACCTCTCCATCAGTGAAGACAAATACCTTAAGGAGAGTTTACATATCACAAGTAGTTACATGACATCACACACAGAAACATGCAGTGTGTGTGTGTGTTTGTGTGTGTGTCTATGTGTATTACTTGTCTTGGTTGATTAGGAATGCAGGGCTGGCTGTAAATATGTTGGAGGGGCTTCAGGATCTCTGTTCCCCCCAGATCAGCACCCATCCTTTCAACTGTCTTCAGAGCTTCTTCCATGGTCTTCTGACTGTACTCCACACTCGTACTGCCATCACATAAACACACAAACTCAAGAAAAAATGTACACATACTTTTTGATCATTAATACCAAACACAGGACTGAATTTGTAGGACTGAGTGACATGAGGGCGTGACTTACGGGAAGATGTGTTCATATCCTGACCCAAAACTGTAGATGTTGAAATAGCAGCCCATTGGTAAGCTCTTCAACAGGAGCAGCAGAGTATCCTTAAGGGAAGAGAGGAAAGATACTAAAGGCCACTGAGTGAGAGGGACACTATGGATGATCTCATGACAGAAACAACACATAATGAATACCCTGGCACTGCCAATGCGAGTCTGGTCTCTCTTGCTGTCGTTCATGTGATCATCCATACTTCCAGATCGATCCAATAAGAACACAAACTCTCCACAGGAGGCCAGTGAAGACATGACAGCCTGGGGGAACTCAGGGTACAGGCTCAGCATCACTGCTGGATCACCCATCAGAGAGCCTGAGACACAGAGGAGAGACAGGAACATGACCACACATCTGGCTTTTACCAGTAAAGCAACAACTGGACTCATTCACTAACTCACCAGGCTTGGCAGAGGCCTGTCCTGCCTCCACCACAGCAGTGGGCTGGTGGGCATCTTTGTAATAAATCAGCACCTCAACGTCTCTGTCAAACTTGTGTCCTGCAGCCAACTTGACCTGCAGTTCACACAACACTCATCAATATGAAGAAAGTGATGTAAGTTGTTGTCAGTGCTGAGGAACAATCACACACAGCAGAAACATTAGCACTCCACCTACCGTGGCCTGGGTTTGCTCTATGTTGAGGTACTGGAGAGGGTCCAGGGAACAGTTGGACTCTACTTTAGAGACTGGACGAGGAGAGGACACTCGGGCAGAGAAAGACAGACTGTAGGGCACCAGAGAGGCTGGAACAGAGGTCACCTGAACACTGGCACCTTCACTGCCTGTACATGACATGAGACAAGTGAGGAATACTGTAATAAAAGAGATATGCCAGACTGATAATCTCCAGTCCAGCAGAAGTTCTGTATGACCAGAGAAAAATATTCAGAACCTAAATCCTCCTGTTGTAAGGAAAAATATGACTATGAGACACCTTAGTAAGTTAGTTAGTTAGGTAGTTAGTTAGTTTAATTTATTGTCCACAATGCTGAAATTTGTCTTTGGTCTCATAAAAATAACAAGCAGGAAGGCAACAACAACAACAACACTTGCCCACAAGCATCTTCAGGGCAAAAAGCAGGACAGCAGTGGCAGTTGCATTAAAAACGCATCAACGGGAGATGGTGTTCAGTGCTCCAGTGGCATTCGGGATGATGGAATTTTAAAAAATATTACAATTTGCCCTTGGCACTTTGTATCGTCTACCAGAGGGAAGAAGTTCAAACTCCCTATTGAGTGGGTGAGAGGGATCGTTTGCTATTTTGACAGCTTTTTTCCTAAGCACTTCCTCGTACATACAACTTAATTGTTTCTGTCTCATCCCTATGATTTTTGAGGCTAGGTTTATTATTCTCTGAAGCTTGCTTCTTCCTTTTATGTTTAGATTACCATACAACATTGCCATATTAAAAGTAAAGATGCCCTCTATAAACTGTTTCCATAATATGCTTGCACACTCTGAAAGAGTTGAGCTTGCGTAATAGGTGGAGACGTTGATTACAGGTTTTAAAAATATAGTGAGTGTTTTCACTGAAATTTAGGTTGCAATCAATATATGTACCTAAATATTTGAACTTGTTTACTACGTCTACAATTTGTCCCTTAATTATAAGCGGCTGCACAGGGTCCTTTTCATGAAAGACAAGTTCCTGTGTTTTCGTTACATTGATCTCTAAGGAGCTTTCATCGCAACACTTCTGGAGAGATGACACATGTGCTCTGTATACTTCCTCTCCAACTATGTCCCCCTTCTTCAATAAGGCAACCAGGGCCATATCATCCGCATACTTAAACAAACAAAACTTTTCCAGATCTAATTGGAATTCGTTTGTGTAAATGGAGAAAGTAATGGGGATAAAATAGTCCCGTGCGGGGCACCAGTATTAAGCACGATGATGTCGGACCGAGTATTATTGACCAGAACCTGTTGAGGGTGGTCAGAGAGGAAGTCCCTAACAAGGTGGATAATACCACCGTTTACTCCTATATCAATAAGTCTCTGCAGCAGGATGTGAATCTGCATGCTGTTAAAAGCAGAAGTAAAATCGATAAACAGGGCCCTAGCAAGGTGGGAGGGGACTTGAAGGTTCTCACATGAACAGCATGTTCTGGGTCATCCAATCATCGCAAGCAAACATGCTTGACGTCAAAGACCAAGACGGTCAGTGTGGTTGTTAAAGGGTTTGCTGTGATTGGATGATCTCATTGCCATCTGAGGAGAAAAAAGATAACGCTAGTGGGAGCTCAAATAGCCTGCATGCTAACAACAAGAGTCTACAAAGTTGTAAATGTGTGGCACTTCACCACATATTTTACTTTGATTGGCCTCTGAAACTCTACTGAAACTTTAAGATATCTGTTAAATATTATGTTCAAATTTGAAAAACTAATTGCCAAAAATGTCTGTGTTAAAGGTTCCCTGTGGAGGTTTTGACCACACGCAGTGCTGTGAGGTTTTTATGTGTAATTTGTTTCATATGTATCGCAGGTTCTTGTCCATCGTTACACACTATTTCGTCGGTGGTGGGGAGAGCAAATACACTTTGACAGAGAAGATGACCAGGAAGTAAACATTTATCTAAATAATGCAACATCGTTTTTTGTATTCTTTCCATGTGCTTTATGAGGACTTTAGATTTCAACAATACACTTAATGTCTTTTGGTAAGAAACACTGAATATAAACATAACTTTTGTTCAGAAGAAACATCCAAAAGACCTTTGTGTTTGTTTGTGCAAATAGGAAATTTGAGCCAGCATAAAACTCTCTGATATCACTATTGATGTCAACCTCAATACCTAAGATTGTCTGGCATCTACATTGGCTGGTTCCCACGATGTTGAAGGAGTTGTAAAATAACATGCTCTGCAGCTCTTGCCCTACTGTGTATAAACAAGTTTGGTGTTCACTAAGCTAAAAAGTGTTCAATCTTAAAAGTGCCTCTATCGTCATAATTATGCTTTTACACAAAGGGTTGACACGTATACATTCACAAAAAAAGCCTATGTTGCATTTTGGCGAGAGTTTCACTTTAATATGTTGTGCTAAGAAACATTGAACATAAACATAACTTTTTTCACGAGAAACGTACAAAAGGCCTTTGTGTTTGTTTGTGAAAAAGGAAATGTGAGCCAGCATAAAACTCTCAATTCCAAAGATTGTTTGACGTCTACATGTCAGCACAATTGGAAATTGGCTGGTTCCCACGACTTTAAAGGACTTGTGAAATAACATGCTCTGCCAGTGTATTACACATAGCTTTTGCCCTACTTTGTATTCACTAAGATAAAAAGTGTTGTCTGGTGGTTTCCTACCCTGAGGTTGGTAGCGAGGGTTGAGCACAGCTGGCAGACAAAATCTCAGCCCGTCATCAGCCTGCACAGCCAGCTCAGTGACGTACTCCAGCCTGATGGAGGCGCTCTCTCCTGGAGGCAGACTGCCCACACTCAGAGAGAAGATATCTGGACTCTGATCACTCTCCTCCAATAGGAAGGCCTGCTGACCGGAGCTCAAAGCATCATCGTACTCCTCACGAGCCTGGAGTACAGACGACACATGTGGGTCACTTTCACTGTGTTTACTGTGTTTTTCAGCTCCACTGTAGTGAGAAAGTCGTTACTGTGCAGCTCACCTGCTGTTTCTCCTTCACCTCAGCTACAATCTGCGTCTGTCCGATCGTAGCACTGAAGTGACAGACAGCAGCATCTCCAGGCAGAGGGAAGACAAACACAGCCTCTAGTGGTTTGTCCTCCTTGTTCTCATAGTTCAGAGTGGAGACCACTGTAGCCACATGGTCCCTCACCTGCAGCTCCACCTCCACACTCTTCAGAGGAACTGACCCAGACACAGAAGGAAACCACATGAACATAAACTGTGTGAGAGCTTGTTTTCAGTGGGTAAAGACATTTTTCAAATTGGTGAGGATGCTGTTTAATGTTCCTTCTGTACTGAATAGTGGCGCCTGTGAACCACGCTGATCATTAAACATGTCTCTGACTAACAGTGTGATGCAAATACGTACAAGCTTCAATTTGACATTGATTTTTTACCTGGTTCCTTCTGGGCAGTTAGCAGACCACAGCAGTCCATCTTTGTACCTGTGCAACAATCAACAAGGACATGTGAGGAAACAGTTATGCTCTCAACTGTTTTTATAATCGTTTTGATATGTTCGATTTTAGCAAAGAAATACAGGAACTAAAGCGTGAACTGTGTGACAGTCAGCACTTCTCTGTAAAACAAGAGGATGTTGAAAAAGCCTTTTATTGCACAAAGGTCAATAAAAGTCGCAGACCTGATAACATCTGCGGTCGGTTACTCAAAACCTGTGCAAGAGAACTGAGTCCAGTTTTCCACAAGATTTTTAATAGATCTTTAAAAGCGTAGCAGGTCCCCAGCATTTGGAAGGAAACACCGTAGTTGTCCCGGTCCCCAAATCCAGTCGCCCCGGAACACTAAATGGCTTCAGACCGGCGGCTTTGACCTCAATTATTATGAACATTTTTGAAAAACTTGTATGGCTGGAAATCTTGAAAAATACAGAGAGTGAAATAGATCAACTGCAATTTGCCTACAGACCCAAAAGAGGAGCGGAGGACGCCACACTCACTCTGATTAATTTGCTTTTTAAACATCTTGAAGGAAGTGGGTGTCATGCCCGGCTTTTATCTATTGATTTCTCCTCTGCTTTTAATGCAATCCAGCCGCACATTTTAACGCAGAGGCTTTTAGAACATTTTAACCTCAGTAAAAATCTTGTGGGCTGGATTTTAAACTTTCTAACAAACAGGACACAGAGGGTCAGAGTTAATGAGGTCTTATCTGACAAAGTGTGCTCTTCCTCTGGCTCACCACAAGGGTGTGTGCTCTCACCCTTGTTATTCATTCTATACATGAATATGTGTCAGAGCTCTTTTAAAAATAGCCTCGTTTCAAAGTACGCTGATGACTCCGTGATTGTTAGCCTGCTCCAGGGAAGTGAACATAATCACGGCCCGGTTGTCGACTACTTTGCAAAGTGGTGTGAAGACTCTCACCTACACCTCAATATAACTAAGACCAAAGACATGGCTATTGATTTTCGAAAGAATGCCAAAACATCTGAGCCTGTAATGATCAAGGGACAAGTCACTGAACAAGTGCAATCTTATAAATATCTTGGGACAATCATTGACTCTGCCTTAAACTTTAAAGAGAACTGCAAAGCTGTGAGCAGGAGGGGACACCAGAGACTGTTTTGTCTGAGGAAGTTGTCCCGTTTCCATATTGATAGGACCATGAGTACACTCTTTTACCATGCTTTTATTGAGTCTGTGTTAGCTTTCTCACTTGTGTCATGGTTCGGAAACCTGCCCTTAAAAGAAAGGAACTCGCTCAACCAGATCATCAAATGGTCTGGTCGGCTGATTGGAGAGACACAGCTGAGCCTGGAGTTGCTGTACACCAAACAGTTGCAGCGACTAGCCAGCTCCATCTCCAGTGATGTCTCCCATCCTCTTGCGAGTGAGTTCCAGCCCCTGCCATCTGGATGGAGATTCATAGTCCCAAGATCTAGGACCACACGCTATAGGAACAGCTTTGTCCCTGCTGCTGTTTCCCTTTTAAACAAGTCCTAATGCACTTTGAGGTCTATCCTGTGACTTGTTGTTGTAATTTATCTATTTATTTCTATTTATTAAAAAAATTGTTTTTAAACCTATTTATTGTCCGTTGTATCATCATTTTGTTGTATCTTATCTGCCTTTAATCCGGCTCAGTGAACATCGGAAGTACCCATGTCTGTCTCGTGCTGTGTGTTAACTCGTCTTCTGTATGTCCTGTCATCAATGTTTGTGCGACGCCCTCTCCTGCCACTGCACAACAAATCTACCTACGGGTATTAATAAAGTAAACTGAACTGAACTGATGCTGTAGTGATGTTAATGTTTGTTTGTTTTTTGTCTAATAAATGTCACAAGCATTGTGGTCAGACCTATAAGGGACAGAATATGATTCACTTCACAAGAAATTAGCAAAGTATAAAAACACAGTTAATACACAAATCAAGCTACTGACTAAACAAACGACAACAAAATAACTGAATAATATATAATACTACTAATAATAATAATGAAAATAATAACATGTTTTGTTATATTATTATTATTATTATGGTCATCATTATAATAATAATAATAATAATAATAATAATAATAATCATTATTATTATTATTATCTTCTCCAGTTAACTTAATGCTTTCCACCTCCCTCCACATATGTCCTGTCATCATCTACTGTAAATCAATACAGTCATTAATCATTACATATTGATTTCTCCTGCTCTCTCCAGTCTCTGATCCATCCTTCCTGCTCCAGTCTGAACAACTCTTCCTGGTGTCTTGAGTCTTTATCACTATTGACTGTTAATTTGTGTTTTATAAATAGATTGAGGCAGCTGCCTGCTTCATGACTACAGATGGGATTCAAAATAGTATGTGTGACGGGAAACCATGATCCAAACAGCAACAGGCTCCTGTCTATTGAACTGAACATTGTTTGTTGTATTTTCAGGATATCACAGCAGATTCAACTAAAGTTCGTATAACAATCCCAGTGTGACAACAACAGTATGCAGCACTCCGCCTATTAATAAGGCTTCCCCCTGTTTTCGTACAAATCAGTGCCTCTGCGAACCAGACACTTTAAACAAACACGCAGCAGAAGGAGACCTACCTCTGGGGACAGGTGTGTGTCATAGACATATAAAGTGTGTGTGTTTCCCTCTCGTAAACAGCCTGTTATAAGTCACTATGCGGGTTTGTAAAGCAGGAAGAATTTATACAGATACTGTAAACTGAAAGCAAAGTGAAAGCCACGCCCCACCTCCGGGTACGCTCCATTTACTCACAAGAGACACGCCGGGCGGGTGGAGCTTGAATCCCAAAAGTTTCACGATGGAAAAATAAACGTGTGACTCGGCGTTTGTTTCCAGTATGCCGCTGGAGTGCCGCCAGAGCTCCACCAGCAGCAGCTCGGTGTCGGTTTAAATCTCCGGCGTCATGTTTCATACTATTCATCCTGCTGTCGTGTTATTTTCACCCGAGTTTCAGAGTTAAATACAGAGAAATATTCATCTGGAACCTTTTTATTCTAAACTTCAATGATGTATATCGAGACTATCAAGGTTTTTTGATCATGGGCCGATCACTGCAGTATCCTGTCTTTTTTCCTTTTTTGTCCTTGAATGGAGCTAAAAAAAAATAAAATAAAAATAAAATACGTGTTGAATTTATCAAAAAGTTAAAATGAACTTTAAATCCTGAAATAAATAGAAAAAAATATTTTTATAAGACAAAAATAACATGAACAAATCAATAAAGGCTTCAAATAACGTATAGGCTAACTAAGATAAAATTAAATGACTGGTTGGTAAACGTTGGTTAATAATCAGGAAACAGGCCTCAGTGAGGACATATCTTTCATTTATGGCTGTATTTCAGCTGTACAGATATATATTTGTGTGTTTTATCATGTATTAACCTCACTGTGATGCAGGAATATTGCACAATTGATCCACTGCCTTGCTGGTGGTTTGGATACCTGAACTGGCTGGTTCACCTGCTAATGAAAAAAAAAAAACTTGCTGTTGGATGTTTTTCTTCTGACCGGTTTGACGAGCTGATCGATCAGGGCAAAGACACTGCTGCTGTCATTTAACACAACCTCCAACTTTCAGTCTGGTTGTTTACCAGTTGTTTACCTAAGTCAGATTTTTGACTTTTCAACAATTAAACACTCGTTCCATAGTTGAAGGATCTCACTTGACCACGGTTCAGCTCTTGTTGGTGCTCAGGTGCAGAATGAATCATCAACATCATGACTATCAGCTACACGCTACTGATGTGGGCTCTGATCAGGAAGACAATAAGGGATCTTATTATTTCTTTAGAATTAATGAAATACTTTCTTTGAGCTTTATTTAACAGAACCTGATTATATTAGAGCTTAAACAATCATCAATTGACTAATAGAGGATCTCCTGTCGTGACTCTTCCTCGTTTATTAGGGGACCAAGCCCGAGGGGCCGATACGCATTCCATCGGCCCCTCGGACCAGCAGTGCTAGGAACCCTGTTGTAATTGTAAAGATTTTTATTTTTATTTTTCTCCGGCTAAAAGTGGTGCTGCAAGCTAAACCGTGCAAGGGAGGGCGGTGCAATTTGGAGGGTTGGTCTAGACTCCTGCGAATATCTCAGACACAAAAAACTGTTCTGCATAATATCATGATATAATGTATATCAAAGTATTTAAAGTGCACTTCCTTCTTCAATTCTTGCTTACGTGGCCGTATCTGGCATATAAAAATCTATAAAACATACTATCTCCACTAAAATGGAGCATTTATAATGTGTCACAGGTTACAAAAATTGTGTTATTGCCTGCAGTTTGTACTCTTTTCTAACTTTTTGCACACTTACAGACACACAATTGAAATTCTCCCACCAAGATAATGAGTGTATATTAATATCTGTATTTTATGTATATACATATATATGTACAAATACTAAAAATACCTACATATATATATATATATATATATATATATATATATATATATATATATATATATATATATATATATATATATATATATATATATATATATATATATATATATATATATTGTTCTTAACTAGTAATAGCAGCAATCTGAAGTTAATTGGTTAAAAAAAAACCATCACGGTAAGAGCATGAAGTTCTTTAAGTCACAACAATGAGGTCAGAAATGTGTGCTAAAAGCTCAAGACTTGATTAGTGTTGGTAAAACGCATGCATACATGATGTGACACAGCTTTAACTGCACAGTGAAAAGAGCAGGTGTGAAACCTCAAATTAAGCCATAAATGCTCATTTTCTCTGAGATCCAAGTTTATTTTTATTTTGTTTTAGACTCAAACTGACAAGAAATGTGTAATAACCTCAGTGATAATACATCAGTTCACTCAGTTAATGTACACAAATTCAAAAGCCCAAAGAACGTAAGAACAAGGAGAAACACCAACTGAGAGTAAAAAGGAAGAAAAAAACATCACAAACATAGAACAGGATTTAATTGTAACAAGGTAGATAGTATGGTGCAATTTTAATAAAGGAAAGTTTGGAGGATGGAGTGAATCTGCAGGAGAAGCCAGTTAAATGAACACCTCAGAGCCCCAGGGCGACTTTCTGCACGTTGCAACCCAACAGAGCATTTCCAGCTTCCACACACTCTGTCACACATGGTGCTGAAATAAAAAACACAAAACAAGTCATCAGCAGAGGAGACTGAATGTGGGCAAACATCAGATTATAACCAGCTCACACTGTTAAAAACTAAAGATCAGCATCTTATCATTATGGTTGTTACCATTCTGAGCACGGAGCCATGAAGCAGCCTTCATAGCCAGAAGCTCCCACTCTTCCTGAGCATCCATCTTGAAGCCATGAAGCCAGATCAGAGCCAGAATGGTGGCCCACACTTCCTGGTTCACCTAACGCACCAAATCAAATCAAATAAACGAGGAAGAGTCACGACGAGAGAAAGAAATCGAAGAGAACAAAGAAGAGACGACACCGAGAGAAAATGCTGCTGGATGGTTTTGATCAGTCTGACTTCCCAACAACATAACAACAAATTAAATAAAATACTTTCGATTGATAAAGCAAATACAATACCATATCCTATGTTCTGTAATATAAACCATGTCATTCAATGTGTTTTAAAATAAGTCCAGTTCTTAATTTGTGTTATCATGGTTGACTCACTGATGCAGGCTTTGTGTTCTCCACCTCCTCGCTGGTCTTTCCCAGTGCAGCAGCCAGAGCTGGATCCAACTCCCAGCAGCCAGACGCCTTCTGGAGGGAGACCAGCTGCAGCAAAGGGTCTCTGGGAGGCTGTTTGGAGCAGCTTTCTGAAGGGAAAATCAAAGCAAAGATACATTTTTATAGTGGTAGGCATTTCCAGAAATCTTGTTTTAGTCTTTGCTTGTTTGATACTGATGTGTAGATAAACTATAGTCAAAAATATCAAAATATTTTTAACTTACATTTTAACTTAAGGTCACTACAATTAGAAATGTCAGTCAGTGTAAGGCCAGGTTAGTATGCTTTTTTGTATCTTCACAACATATCATTGCCTCTGATGTAGAATCGGGCAGTCTTCACCTTTATTGATTATTAAGAAAATTAGAAAACATCAAACATTCAAGTTTGTTATCTTATTTAGTTCAGGATTATAGTATTTATTATTAGTACTTATAACAAACACTGTTTTTATAGACTTGATTTGAATGATTAAAAAATAAATAAAGCGCCAGATGGAGGCAAAACAGAAGTGTACAGTCATGTTTGCAGCTCTGTGAGGATGTACTGAGCCACATCGGTGCTTTGAGCTAAATACAAATCGTTGCATGCTAATATACACAAAATGACAATGCTGACTATGCACATGTTTAGTTCAATTTCTGGCATGTTTACGATGTTAGTATACTGTGTTAGCATGCTAACATTATCAGTGTAAGTACAGCTGAGGCTGAAGTAATTAGTTTTGCAGGTGCTTTGTCATTTTTAAAACTTTTATCAAGTGCCTTCATCAGTTTTTATTGGTCCAAAACTTTGGTTTATGACCAAAGTTAATTCCAAATGCATCCTGAGGGAGACACAAATGTGTGTACTAATAGTTGTCAACAGGTGTTTCTTTAATAATATCTTTGTTACTTACCCTCAAAGTCAAATGATGTATCTACACACTCAGGGTCACCTAGCAAGCCATGAAGAGTCAAAGAGAGGTGGAACATTATAAAAAGACAACAACAGTAAGTACAACGTAAAATGTAACAGACAAAAAATCAGCAGTATAGTCCAATTCATAAAGCAACGCACCAGAAATTAAGTACAAGTAAAGTACTGCAAACAAGTACAACTTTAAATATTCATACCGTGTTAAAACATAACATGTCAGGAGCACACACATGTATCTATACACACATACTGGTACACACATTAACACAAGGCAAATATAAACAGTGTCTGTCCAAATGACTGACCAGAGCACAACAGAACTAAAGCAGCTCCTACTGTAAATAAAGTATTTCAGAATTCACAATGCAGTGTGTTTTTATAGAAATACACAATGTAGGTTTCATTCCTGTTTAATTTTGTACTTACTATCCATGGCAAGTGAAGCAGAATAGCGCATCATCGGTGAATGGATAGGCATAGCACGGGCAATCATTCCTTAGATTTTACAAGAAGAGTATGAGGTCAACACATTACCCCTAACCCTAACAAAAGAAAATCAACTAAACAACTGACAAACAATCGTCTCAATGAGCTCCTAACTCCCAGCAACACTGAGCAAGGAAAGGACAGAAACTTCTATCTCAGTGAGGTGGCGTGGTTGACCACATTGCTAGGTGTGACACATTCTTCTAAAAGCTGTATTAATTATGCTCAACTGTAAGCCCGAATTTAACTTAAACGTGTGAGATATGTATATATTCACCCACGTACAGTTGTCACGAACGGGAAAATTAGCTACACAGTGCAAAGCCCTTTTTTTGTACCCGTCCGTAAACATGTTTATTTCTGTTGTAAAGATGGTCGTATGGGCATTGACTCAATTTTAAAGCCTGCCTCAAATGGCCATTCAAGGAACTGCATTTTAATCACTTCTGCATGGGTTTAATCTTTTCACCGCAGAGGTTGCTACCTGCTCAGGACGCCATTACACCACAATGTCTTTACATAGCAGCGGTACATCATCATGCTTCTCAACATTACCAGTCAGCAATAGTATATCTTCTGTACAGCGTGGCTTTTGTTTTTTATTTTTCATGAAATAACACTCACTGGGCGTTGGAACATTAGATACAAAGACAACAACTCTAAAAGAAACATGATTCAATGGAGTAAAAATAACCTTTAACAATTTAAGAATGACATATTAAATCAACATGTTTGCAATTATTTTTCCACGTCATCGTTGAGATCACTAGTCCATTATTTTGTTATCTAGAGGTGACAAAGCTGGGTTTCCTGTAATACCGAGTTAATGCAGCTTATTATATCTAGAAAACAGAAGACAACCACATAAGAAGATAATTTATCACAAGAACAATTGACTTTTCTCTACCACAGCTTGCAGCTGCTCACCTAAAGCCCATTATAACTGCAGATACATTATGAGTTTATTAGACAGCTTGTTGTGAGACTTGATAGCCAATCCTAGAGATCATAGTGACCTCCACAGCATGACACCTATTTGAAATAAAGCACGGTAACAGTGTATGACAGGGGAAAAAAGGAAAAATTGAAAGCATAACCGTTCTTGGCTTCCGTACCACACACCCAAACTCCTGTAGTGCTTCAGCACCACAACTTACAGCTTCTGATTTCATGGAGGGTAATCAATCTCAATCATTTCTGTTCAGATTAATGTTAAGTATATTATGATTTACTATTGTGCCCTGTTTACATGCTTCTCAGTGACAGGTTATAGACCAAACATTAAATCCAGCACTCCACAAAAGATGACCAGTGGCCGCACTTTGCACCATTAGTGCTTCATCACTGGTCTTTGGCACTGAAGTAACGGATGTTTTATCAGGATATAAAACTTACTGAAGTTACTGGACAGAAGCAAACTGAGTATCAGAAGCTTTGTGCCTGAGCGACTGAACTAAACCTTGTACAGGCCTTTCTATTTTACATGATGAAAGACATATGTGAAGAATATCTTAACGTACAACAGCTAAATATCAATCATTAGCCCTCACATATTTATACTGTATATAACCTGTATATGGTGTAAATGAAATCAATTCACAGTGTCCTAAAAAAAAGATCAAGTCTGACTTTGCTGATATAAAACATCCATCAATTAATTTCACATTTTATATTTTCGAAATGATTTTGAATTGTCAACGTACGTCCGCTGCTCTGTTGGGGAATTTAATAAGATCGAACTGTTCAGTTATACAGAGTAAACTGTGAATGAAGTAATATCTGCTCTGACATGCTGTTCATAGTGGCAGCTGTGGCACGTGTCTACTTACGAGAACCAGTTTCTATTGACGAACACTTTATCTGAGGAGGCAAGTCAGACATCTTATCTGGTCCCCCCGAGAGCTTCTTCTTCATCTTACTAAAAATTCCAGCACCGCCCCCAAAAACTACAGAGAGAGCAGAGTAAACACAGCATGATATCAGTTGTGTCTCTGTGCCACAGAAATCCTTGGTTGACCAAAAACTATAATAATGATAATGTAATGTCTAAAATATCCATGCTAAATATCTGCATGAATATGATTTGATGTTACTAGACATATATGTGTGAATAAGACAGCCAATAGAAGTGTGACGTCAGTGCTCAGCCTGATCTTTTTCTCTGCTTCATTCAAATGCAGAGGAAAATGCACTTTAAACTATATTGTTAAAGCAGTGTTATGTAACTTTTTGACCTCAAAAAAACAGCTTCAAAATCATGTTGATGGTACAGCACACACAAACACACACACACACACACACACACACACACACCTACACACACACCATCCATAAATTGTACTTATAGTTAACAAGGGTTGTGCTGCTCCCCCGAAATGTAAGTTTCAAAGCTTAATGGGATTTAAACATATCTGTGTATTTCTATGAGATTAGAAAAAACAGTCAGGTCAGGACATTAAATGAGAATGAGTAGAGATAAATATCAACCAGTAAACAGCTGGTTTATGAGAATAATCCGATGACCTGCAAACAAGTACAACTTTAAATATTTACAGTGTTAAAAACTAGGGGTGTCAAATGATCGCGTTAATTACGATGAATTAATTACAGTCATATTTAGTGCGTTATGTTTTTTAATCATGTTAATCTAATTTTTAATCTCAAACTTTAGTGTTTCTGTATGCAAGTTGCCTTTTTATGATCCATTTTTATGCGTTGGGCTTCTTGTGCTTGAGTGGAAAACAATGGTCAGTCACACCATGAAGTGGACATTGATTGGCTGTCATTGTGTTGGGATGGATTAGCATAAGCTGATAGTCATGTCAGGAGCACACACACGTATCTATACACACATAATGGTACAAACATTCACACAAGGCAATTGGAAACAATGTCCGTCCCAATGACTGACCAGAGCACAACAGAACTAAAGCACCTCCTACTGTAAATAAAGTATTTCACAATTCACAATGTGTGTATTTATAGAAATAAACCAATGTAGGTTTCATTCCTATTTAATTCTATACTTACTAGCCATGGGGGGTGGAGGACAATAGCCATTCCCCAGTGCACGGAAAGGCATAGCACCGGCCATCATTCCTTAGATTTTAAAAGAAGAGTATGAGGTCAACACATTAATAGAATCAGTGAACAAAAAAAAACGAACAACTGACAAACAATTGGAGAATTGTCTCAATGAGTTCCTAACTCTTAGCAACACTGAGCAAGGAAAGGACAGAAACTTCTATTTCAGTGAGGAGGCGTGGTTGACCACGTTGCTAGGTGTGACACATTCTTCTGAAAGCTGTGATTGGTTGACCAAAAAAATAAATAAAAATGCACTTTTGGTGATTATGGGCATGAACAGTAAAATCGAGAGGCTTAATCATATATTCTAGTCTCCATTAAGGCATTTTGTAATAATGAATATCAGTTCATGTAACAAATCTCTCTGTTGAATAAGACTAGCAGCTAACTGTCGCTCAAAGCAGTCACACCCTTAATTATGCTCAACTTTAAGTTCTAATATAACTCAGACGTGTGAGTTATGTATATATTCCCCCCATACAGCTGTCATGAACAGAAAAATTAGCTATACAGGGCAAGACCCTTTTTTTATCACTTCTGCATGGACCTAATCTTTTCACCGCAGAGGTTGCTGCTTGCTCAGGACGCCATTACACCACAATGTCTTTACATAGCAGCGGTACATCATCATGCTTCTCAACATTACCAGACATAGTCAGCGATAGTATATCTTCAGTACAGCGTGGCTTTGGCTTTTTATTTTTCGTGAAATAACACTCACTGGGTGTTGGAACATTTCTGCGCACCAGAGGACCTTGAATTGCCTCTCCGTCCCCTTTGTTGACAGCGATGAAGGAAGTGAAGGTGCTGCTCACTCCTGATTGGACACTGAGCTCCACCACCTTCTTCTTTAGTCCTCCATCTTGCTCTCTTCTGCTCTCTCTCTCCTCCATCTCCAGGGAGCGAATCAGAGTCCGAGCAGCCAACCTGTGGACTGTTAGTCTGCAGACAAGACAGAGAAGTAAACACATCTATACACAGATTTGCAAAAATATACTAAACCTGTCTATTTGCTTCAAGTATTCAGTTTGCTCTTTCAGATAAAGTCCTCATGTTGGAAGCAGACTGACATTAACATTGAAGGCACATTTTACTAAATACCAACAACTTGCTTTGAACTGCCACTTCTAAATCAACCTACCAGCTGTACACTGTGCCACGGAAACAACACTACCACCTTGAGAAGTCTTTAAGTTACTGAACAAGATATTCTGTATAACTATAACAGATGTGTATACCTACAGTATAAACTAATTCTGGAAAAACACAGTTCAAGGTCTGGTCTCATCTTGCATTAAGTAATTATGTGTGTCAGCCACTGAGCTGACACTTGCCATGTATCAGTGCAATATTCTTTTTACAAATAGCTACATGTTACTCACCTTGTCGGTTTCCTTTTACTTCATGTAAATAATTAAACTAAATTCAGCATTTGTAAAATCAGGACTCAATGAATAACGGTGCAGTTATGTTGTGTTTTACCCAGTGTCCTGTGCAGGTGTGAGACTGAAGTGGAGCTGGTTCTGAGAGGGATGACCTGCCAGGCTGTACTTCACCGTCACACAGCCCTCTGCTGCCTCTGAACTCTGACAGAAATCATTACAGTGTTAGTAAACATATTACTGTGATCACATACCTGATGGGAAAAACATTATATTTGAACATTTATTTTATATAGCTTAATACTTAAAAAAATCCAAACAGGGAGGTTTTTCATTTTGAGATGGTGCTGCTCCTACCTGTCCACTGAGCTGGGCATAAACCAGTGACCTTTGACCCTGGAAAAGTGCTGTGATTGGTGGAGAGAGGACAGTGACAGAGACTCCCTTTGGCAACTCCCACGTGACTGATATGTCCACCACAGCTGGCTGCAGAGCAAATCTCAGCGACTGCATCACCTGATGAGTGAAAAACAGTTTGCAAAAAGACGAGAAAGACACTGAAAGATTTAACTTACTGGAAGCACCACTTCTGTCAGAATACAAATGTGTTATTGCATTTCTTATTTCAAATGTATTTTTAATACGAACTATGTCTTACTTTGGGTTGCAACCTGTCAGCCCCTGTGATGAACTGAGCGTGACCTCCTCCTTCCTTGGCCAACCCGTTGATAAGAGCAGAGCTGGCCCCTTCCCCAATCCCAAAAGAGAAACACCTACAATACAGTAGATTAGTCTGATGTTGGTGAGACACATTCTGGGAACTGTGTGGGTGTTTGTTGTTTTGTGTTCTTGTGGTTTCACCTGTGGGAGCCTGAATTCTTCTTCACCAGATTGATAATTTCTTTGGTGTTCCCCACCTCTCCATCAGTGAAGACAAATACCTTAAGGAGAGTATACATATCACAACTAGTCACATGACATCACACACGGAAACGTGCAGTGTGTGTGTGTTCGTGTGTGTGTATTTGTGTGTGTGTGTGTGTGTGTGTGTGTGTGTGTGTGTGTGTGTGTGTGTGTGTGTGTGTATATTACTTGTCTTGGTTGATTAGTAATGGGGGGCTGGCTGTAAATATGTTGGAGGGGCTTCAGGATCTCTGTTCCCCCCAGATCAGCACCCATCCTTTCAACTGTCTTCAGAGCTTCTTCCATGGTCTTCTGACTGTACTCCACACTTGTACTGCCATCACATAAACACACAAACTCATGAAAAAATGTACACATACTTTTTGATCATTAATACCAAACACAGGACTGAATTTGTTGGATTGAGTGACATGAGGGCGTGACTTACGGGAAGATGTGTTCATATCCTGAACCAAAACTGTAGATGTTGAAATAGCAGCCCATTGGTAAGCTCTTCAACAGGAGCAGCAGAGTATCCTTAAGGGAAGAGAGGAAAGATACTGAAGGCCACTGAGTGAGAGGGACACTATGAATGATCTCATGACAGAAACAACACATAATGAATACCCTGGCACTGCCAATGCGAGTCTGGTCTCTCTTGCTGTAGTTCATTGGACAATCCATACTTCCAGATCGATCCAATAAGAACACAAACTCTCCACAGGAGGCCAGTGAAGACATGACATCCTGGGGGAACTCAGGGTACAGGCTCAGCATCACTACTGGATCACCCATCAGAGAGCCTGAGACACAGAGGAGAGACAGGAACATGACCACACATTTGGCTTTTACCAGTTATTACAACAAACTCATCAGTTGGAGGATAATGACCTTTTAAATGTAAAGCAACAACTGGACTCATTCACTAACTCACCAGGCTTGGCAGAGGCCTGTCCTGCCTCCACCACAGCAGTGGGCTGGTGGGCATCTTTGTAATAAATCAGCACCTCAACGTCTCTGTCAAACTTGTGTCCTGCAGCCAGCTTGACCTGCAGTTCACACAACACTCATCATTATAAAGAAAGTGATGTAGGTTGTTGTCAGTGCTGAGGAACAATCACACACAGCAGACACATTAGCACTCCACCTACCGTGGCCTGGGTTTGCTCTGTGATGAGGTACTGGAGAGGGTCCAGGGAACAGTTGGACTCTACTTTAGAGACTGGACGAGGAGAGGACACTCGGGCAGAGAAAGACAGACTGTAGGGCACCAGAGAGGCTGGAACAGAGGTCACCTGAACACTGGCACCTACACTGCCTGTACATGACATGAGACAGATTTAAAATGACTGAAAGTATCTCATAACCCTGTAAATATCTAACTATATAGCAGGAAATCTCTGTCTGTGTCTGTATTATGTTCGTGCTTGTCTGGATGTTACTTTCACATCTAAATAACCATTTTTGCTGTACACTTGACACTTGGCAGGTGTGTTGCTGAGCACCTAATTAGGCGCAGTGTCAAATATAGTTTAATTTGGAACACAGCACGTCAAATATTAACTTATTTTACATAAACAGCATCTGTGCAGAAGTAAGTGTGTGGCTTCAGCGCTCTGCAGACTGAAGCCAGGCTCATATGTGAACCCTCTGCCATGATCTCATGGGTAAGCGATTTATTATCCTTTCTCAGGTCTGAGACACAGCCGGACCAAACAATGTCCATGTACGATATCTCTTTAATCCTCAAATCAAATAAAATGTATTGATATAGCCCAAAATCACAATCACATTCAGTTTCAGTGAAATTGCTACAAACAAAAGTAGTGTGTATGTATGGTTTCATGGTTTTTTCACACCTCAGTACTTGTCCCAGTATGAGAAACAAAGAATGTGTTATTCTCACCGGTGCAATGGTGTACACCAGCAAGTCACTGTTAGTTAGCAAGTTGCAGCAAAACCTTTGTATGAACAGTTGTGGTGTGCACTGAGCTGAAGCTGACAGTGTTGTCTGGTGGTTTCCTACCCTGAGGTTGGTAGCGAGGGTTGAGCACAGCAGGCAGACAAAACCTCAGCCCGTCATCAGCCTGCACAGCCAGCTCAGTGACGTACTCCAGCCTGATGGAGGCGCTCTCTCCTGGAGGCAGACTGCCCACACTCAGAGAGAAGATATCTGGACTCTGATCACTCTCCTCCAATAGGAAGGCCTGCTGACCGGAGCTCAAAGCATCATCGTACTCCTCACGAGCCTGGAGTACAGACGACACATGTGGGTCACTTTCACTGTGTTTACTGTGTTTTTCAGCTCCACTGTAGTGAGAAAGTCGTTACTGTGCTCACCTGCTTTTTCTTCTTCACCTCAGCTACAATCTGCGTCTGTCCGATCGTAGCACTGAAGTGACAGACAGCAGCATCTCCAGGCAGAGGGAAGACAAACACAGCCTCTAGTGGTTTGTCCTCCTTGTTCTCATAGTTCAGGGTGGAGACCACTGTAGCCACATGGTCCCTCACCTGCAGCTCCACCTCCACACTCTTCAGAGGAACTGACCCAGAAACAGAAGGAAACCACATGAGCTGTGTGAGAGCTTTTGTATTTTTCAAATGGTTGAGGATGCTGCTTAAAGGAGTCTTCTGTACTCAACTGTTGAATTATAGCCACACTAGAGGTTTACCTGATAACCAAACTGATAGTTAAACATGCCTCTGAATTTGGTGTGATACGATTATGTGCTATTACAGCCAATACAAGCTTTAAAGCCTTTACAGTTGACATTTATGCTTTACCTGGTTTCTTCTGAGCACTGAGGAGACCACAGCCGTTCATCTTTGTACCTGTGCAACAATTCATGAAGACAATAGAGGACTTTGTGCTGTAGCGATGATGTTAATGTGAGTTACTGTGCATTCTGAACATTCTACAGCAATCAAATTATTCTCATCTGTTCTGAATACTGACATATGAATGTCATTAAAACTGTTATAAAACGTACAGTTATAACTCTACAATGACCACAAGAAAGCCTACCTCCGAGTAAAGATGTTTGTGAGTCTGTGACAGTCCCTTTAACTGCAGGTCCCTCCTGTCGACGTGTGAAGACACAACTTGTTGGTTTACAAACAGAGAGAACTTATAGAGCTGGAAAGTGACATAAAAGTGAAAGTCACGCCTACCTGGTGGACTCAGAGTCCTTCCAGAAGAGAGAGAGGGTGGAGCTTGAATTTAAATTTGAGTCCTGTCCCAATAGCTTTATGTTAGAAGAAACAAATGTCTGAAACCTTCTGAAGTGCAGCAAAACCTGGATATAATATAAGAAGTGATAAGATGCAGCTGAATAATATCACTGAGAATTCATATATATATATATATATATATACACTACTCACAATAAGTTAGGGATATTGTTATTTACATGAGTGCTTTTCCTATTTGGTCTGAATTTTAATGAAATAAGTAAAAGTTCCCTTTGATATTACTAATAATGAATGAGAAGAAACACCATTTTCATTAGTTTAATATTTATTACCCCCAAAATTTAGACAGTAACAAGGATAGCCCCAAATAACAAAAATTGACAATGTCAGTAGCGGGTGTTTCCACCATTTGCCGCAATGACAGCTTGACAGCAACGTCTCATGCTCCTCACTAGCCTCATGATGTTGTTCTGAGGCAATGCGTTCCACTCCTCCACAAGTGCTACACGCAGTTCTGCCAGGTGGGGGTGGGGTACGATCATCCAGTCTCTGCTTCAGCTGGTCCCAGACGTGCTCTATGGGGTTCAGGTCAGGGGACATTGCTGGCCATACCATATGAGGCACTCCGACTTCCTGAAGTCGAGCTGTGACAATTCTGGCACGATGTGGTGGAGCATTATCCATGAACAGAAAGTTGGGGGTGTGCTGGCGGAATTGAGGGATGATGATGGGTTCTATGATGTCTCTGAGGTAAGAACGTGCAGTGACTGAGCCATCTACAATAACCAAATCTGTTTTGCGCTGACTGGTGATGCCTGCCCAGACTGTTGCACCTCCTCCACCAAAGGGAACCCTGGGGACCATGTTGACCTCGGCGTATCGCTCACCTCGCCTTCTCCAGCAACGCTGACGACCATCATTTCTGTGCAAGGTGACCCGACACTCATCAGTGAACAGGACAGTAGACTACTGCTGCATTGTCCGGGTCATGTGGTCTTGTGCCCATTGCAAACGTTCACGGCGGTGTCTTGGTGTGAGTGGAGTCACCTTCAACGGTCGGCTGGCATTCAAGCCAAAGCGGTGGAGTCGGTTTCGAATGGTTTGTCTGGAAACCCTAGTACCCCTCACATCTCGCAACTGGGCATGCAGCTGTGTGGGAGCTGCATAACGATGTCTGAGTGCATAGGTCCTTAGGTACTGGTCATCGTTGCGGTCTGTCACTCTTGGGGCTCCACTCCTGGGTCTGTCACGAACTCTGCCAGTAGTTCTGTGTCTTGATGCAAGTCTGCTGATGACACTTTGAGACACACCAAGTTCACGAGCAACATCTGATTGCCTGCCACCGACCCGAAGGCGCGCTATGGCCAGGTGGCGCTGCTCGTCCGTTAAGTGACGTTGTGCGTTCATGGCTGTTTGAATGATGAACTTGGAATGACTTACTGACAATACCAGCTTTTTATACCCACAGAATGTTGAAATTGATGCCACATTGAAAAGGGTTGTCTTTTAGTTCTTTGGTATTGGCCCCAATATGTAAGGCACACACTGTACACAGTGAGACCATTACGTGGAAAACACAAAATGAGGTGTGTCTATCACCCCAATACAATTGCCTCCCTATCCCAAAACTCTCTGAAGTGAAACAAACACCGTATGTATGAAATCCACTGAGTCTCTCACAATATCCCTGACTTATTGTGAGTATTGTATATATATATACACACACACACACACATAGCAGTGCTCTGAGTATGACGGACTGAGTCTGAAAACTTTCTAGCACAATACCACACGTGTTTTTCAATTTATTGAACGCAGCCATTCAACTTTCTGAAATGTAGAACAAGATCATCATTGTTGACTGAACTGAAAAAGCTCCAATTAAAGTTGATTCTGATCGGAGCAGAAATGTTAAAGACAATCAAGGATACTTTTATAAGCTTCAACAGGGTTATATGGTTTTGAGATCATGCGATTGTTGGATACCATATTTTTTACTTGTGAAAGAGCAACACAAAAGATAATTTGATTTGATTTATTTTCATTGTACAGACATGTACAGTGGATTCAGGTTTTCTTGGACATTTTGATGTGCGACAGACGATTTTAACAAGCAGGTCTCCCTTGCCCGTCTGCCTGCACTTTTTGGGGTGGTTGAACCAGGTAGGTTGATGAAAAGGCATGAAGTCCAGGTCATCTATCCATCTACACTTAAAAAGAAAGAAAATTACCACTACAATTGAGGAAATCTCAGAATCCCCCAATATTTGACATGTGGCTAAAATAATTAAGAAATATACTACATCTAGAGAAATTCAAATTCACTATGTCAAAGCACCTATTTTAGAAAATCTGACAATCTGTCATTGATTTGATTGAAAAGTTCAGATGGATGGTCAATGGTTTAATAGACTTACTGTGTCTTAATGACATGTGTTGGTACACGACAACCTGTGAGATGATTACTGTAACCTCTTTGTTGTTGTGTGGCACTGCCAATATTGTTTTGTTTTTGTTTTTATTTGCATGTCTGTATGGTTGTTCTGTGGTTTCCAGTAACACTTTAAAAATAAAAAAAAACTGGTGTTTAAAAGAAGATCTGCCACAGGTAGCTCATCAGCTAAAGAAAATGTGGCCTGAAATAAGAGCTCATAGTTCAGGGTTTGATTTTCAACACATCTTTTGCCATTCAGTGTTGTTTAATGGCATGTGTACTTGGTGTCACACAGTTTGTACTACGCACTGAATAGAGCAGGTGTGAATTATCAGATTAAGTCATTAATGCTCATTTTCTTCGAAGCTCAAAGTTTAATGGAAAAACATTTTGGATATTAAGTTTTTGTAACTTACTCTGTTAAGTATTTACTTTTTACACTTTTCTGAAACATTTTACAACGGTAAAACCAAACCAGATAAAAATTCAAAAGACCAATGATCATAAAAATGAGGGGGCACACCAAACGAAAACAGAAAACATAGGAACAGGATTTAATCATGACAAGGTAGATAGTAAGGTGCAATGAAGAATGATGAAGTAAAGTTTGGAGGATGCAGTTAATCTTCTGTGTATCAATCCTGAAGTAGAAGCCCGTTAAATGAACACCTCAGAGCCCCAGGGCGTCTTTCTGCACGTTGCAACCCAACAGAGCATTTCCAGCTTCCACACACTCTGTCACACATGGTGCTGAAATAAAAAACACAAAAAACAGGTAATGAGCTGAGGAAGACTGAATGTGGGCAAACAGCAGATTATAACCAGCTTACACTGTTAAAAACTACAGATCAGCATCTTATCGTTATGGTTGTTACCATTCTGAGCACGGAGCCATGAAGCAGCCTTCATAGCCAGAAGCTCCCACTCTTCCTGAGCATCCATCTTGAAGCCACGAAGCCAGATCAGAGCCAGAATGGTGGCCCACACTTCCTGGTTCACCTAACGCACCAAGTTAAAGAAATAAATGTGGAACAGTCACGACGAGAGAAAGAAATCAAAGAGAACAAAGACGAGACGACACAGAGAGAAAATGCTGCTGGATGGTTTTGATCATTCTGACTTCCCAACAACATAACAACAATAAAATAAGACACTTCAATACTTTCGATTGATAAAGCAAATACAATACCATATCCTATGTTCTGTAATATAAACCATGTCATTCAATGTGTTTAAAAATAAGTCCAGTTCTTAATTTGTGTCATCATGGTTGACTCACCGATGCAGGCTTTGTGTTCTCCACCTCCTCGCTGGTCTTTCCCAGTGCAGCAGCCAGAGCTGGATCCAACTCCCAGCAGCCAGACGCCTTCTGGAGGGAGACCAGCTGCAGCAAAGGGTCTCTGGGAGGCTGTTTGAAGTGAGCAGCTTTCTGAAGGGGAAAATCAAAGCAAAGATAAATTTTTATAGTGGTAGGCATTTCCAGAAATCTTTTTTGAGTCTTTGCTTGTTTGATACTGATGTGTAGATAAACTACAGTCAAAAATATTAAAATATTTTTAACATGCATTTTAGTCAGTCAGTGTTAGTCCAGGTTAGTTTTTTTGTATCTTCACAACATATCATTGCCTCTGATGCAGAATCTGGCTGTCGTCACCTTTATTGATTATTAAGAAAATTAGAAAACGTCAAACGTTCAAGTTGGTTATCTTATTTAGTTCAGGATTATAGTATTTATTATTAGTACTTATAACAAACATAGTTTTATTAGACTTGATTTTGATATTTAAAAAATAAAGAGCCAGATGGAGGCAAAAGTGTACAGTCATGTTTGTAGCTCTGTGAGGATGTACTGAGCCACATGATAGTCAATCCTAGAGATCATATTGACCTCCACAGCATGACGCTCATTTGAAATCAAGCACGGTAAGAGTGTATAACAGGGATCAAGTAGTTTAAAAAAGCAAAAGCATTTTAAAAAAAGGAAAAATTGCAAGCATGGCCATTCTTTGCTTCCGTACCACACACCCAAACTCCTGTAGTGCTTCAGCACCACAACTTACAGCTTCTGATTTCATGGAGGGTAATCGATCTCAATTATTTCTGTTCAGATGCATGTTAAGTATGTTGTGATTTAATATTGTGCCCTGTTTACATGCTTCACAGTGACAGCTTATAGACCAAACATCAAATCTAGCACTCTACAAAAGAAAACCAGTGGCCACACTTTGCACCATTAGTGCTTCATCACTGGTCTTTGGCACTGAAGTAACGGATGTTTTATCAGGATATAAAACTTACTGAAGTTACTGGACAGAAGCAAACTGAGCATCAGAAGCTTTGTGCCTGAGCGACTGAACTAAACCTTGTACAGGCCTTTCTATTTTACATGATGAAAGATATACGTGATGAATATCTTCACGTACAACATACAACAGCTACATATCAATAGTTAGCCATCACATATTTATACTATATATGACCTGTGTATAGAGTAAATGAAACCAATTCACAGGGTCCTAAAAAAGAATAATGTTTAAGTCTGACTTTGTTGATATAAAACTTAAACAAATTTTTACATTTTATATTTTTGAGATGATTTTGAATTGTCACCATACGTCCGCTGCTCTGTTGGGGAATTTAATAAGATCAGATCGAACAGTTCAGTTATACAGAGTAAACTGTGAACAAAGTAATATCTGCCCTGACATGCTGTTCATAGTGGCACCTGTGGCATGTGTCTACTTACGAGAATCAGTTTCTATTGACGAACACCTTAGCTGAGGAGGCGGGTCAGACATCATTGCTGGTCCCCCCGAGAGCTTCTTCTTCATCTTAGTAAGATTTCCAGGACAGCCCTCAACAGCTACAGAGAGAGCAGAGTAAACACAGCATGATATTCGTTGTGCCTCTGTGCCACAGAACGCCTTGGTCAACAAAGAACTATAATGAATGATAATGTTATCAGCAGAGTAACACTGATAAGTCTAAAATATCCATGCTGTATATCTGCGTGAATATGATTTGATGTTACTAGACTACATATATGTGAATAATAGGGCTGTAACGATACACGTATCGAAAATGAAATTGCGACTCTCAGATCCACGAACCTGCCTCGCGGTGTGAGAAGGCAGAATCGCGACACAACTTCCAGCCCTATGAGCTATCAGCGCTACCAAACTTTTTAAATGACTATTATTAAGATTATAATTTGGATTCAACATTATAATAATATGTAGACCTAAACCACAAAATTAGTTGAAGATATTAATCAATTTTACCTGTAAGCGTCCCCAACAGCGTGTCATGTGACTACCCTCCAATCATGAGACGCTACACTTTTTGCGAGCAGCTGCTAGGCTAGTTCAACAACGTGGGTGAAGAAGTTGGCTAATGCCGGTAACCCTGATATTGCAGACCCTCCGAGTTCATTTAGGGCAGCAGTGTGGTAACACTTTCGGCTACCCGGCAAAAAACCCAAACCATTTGCCATAAGTGTTTTAAGAAGCTTCCTCAAGTGACAGGCAACACATCCAATATGCAAATGCATATCTTAAGGCACCCTCCCGACATCAGTTTAAGTGGAGCAAAGAATACTCCAACATCAACAACAACAACAACAACAACAGTCTACTCTACCTAATTTATTGCAAGTTAAATTGCCAGCCAATTCGGACCGGGCTCAAAAGATTACAAGGGCAACTGCAATATTCATGGCTCTGGACATGCGCCCCTTTTCGGTGGTGGAAAACGAGGGGCTAAAGTTTTTACTTAGTGTGCTCGAGCCCCCTTATGACCTCAAAAAATGTGCTCCCAACCCTTTTCAATTAAACCAAATTGAAAATAGAAGAAGAATTGAGCAGTGCTGACGCCACAGATGGATGGACGCCCTGTGCCACAGACAGCAACTTAACCTTAACAGCACACTATGTTCATAACAATTGGCAAATTGCAAACCCCGTCCTCCAAACACATGCAGTGTTTGAGAGCTATACAAGCGACCGTTTATCGGGGATACTTAAAGAGGCTGTGACAGAGTGGAAGATCAGCAGTTCAGACGTTCCCATGACAACAAACATTGACTGACTTTCCAACAGTATTTGTAATTCTATAGCTTTGGCTATTTATTTAACTTGATTAAAAAAAAAAAAAAAAAAAAAAAAAAGAGGTTTGTATCGAACCATGGGTTCGAGCCACTTTTAACTAGATTGTTAAAGCAGCATTATGTAACTTTTTGACTTCAAAATAACAGGTTCAAAATCATGTTGATAGTACAGAATCTTGTAATAGGTTGAATGGTGTCTCAGTCTCTATATCACTTGTTTCTGCACTTTGTAAATTCAGTGAGAGGGGAGGATCACACCGTTGCATGCAAGTTTTCATCTCTCATGCACGCACGCACACACACACACACACACACACTCACACAAACACACGCGCGCACACATACACGCTATGGCGTTAAATCGATGTCAAAACAACCAGAGAGACACGCAGCAACGCATGCACGCACGCATGATTATTTTATTATGCTTGCGTGCGTGCGTTGTTACGTGCAGATTGTATTTCACGCGTAACAAAAAGCTGCGTACGTATGAAGCAGCGTGTGCACGTCTGTCTGTCACTGTTTGACAAATGTTGTTAGGCGTTCACACGTATGTGCGGTCGCCAATTCTGATGCTAGGCAACCGAAAGTTGATCTGCAGCGCGCACACCAATCCGCGTACATGAACGCCTCACGTAGTTGGCCTTTTCATTTTAATCAAACAGGGGAGGCAGCAGTGAGCCCTACTTTGCCTGCCGGAAATTCAAAAGAAGAAGAAGAAGAAGAAGAAGAAGAAGAAGAAGAAGAAGAAGAAGAAGAAGAAGAAGAAGAAGAAGAAGAAGAAGAAGAAAGGTGACTGGGAAATGGTTAATATTTACGTATAAATACATAGGTCATTTGTGTTGTGTAAGTTTAAAAGTAGAGTCTGGAGTATTGCTTGTTACAGTTTGTAAGCAAAACATTGAAACTGGGCCCCTCCTCTCGGGCTCAACTGTGTGACGTTAGCCTCCTGCCCCTGACAGCAGCAGTTACCAGGACCACAAAAGTAAGGAAATACAGTCCGAGAGAAGCGCTGGTGCCTCTGTCACCAACACCGGGAGCCTCCGGTGTTATGTTGCCGTTGTGGTCAGCTGGGAAGACGGTGTTAGCGGCGGATGCTAACCGCTACCGCTAGCCAAAGTTAGCATCGAGTTAGCTCACCACCACAACAGTCTCCAGTCTAAGCTTTAGTTGTCAGTGACGGGAATCGGCCCGCGGCTCCAGCGCTTCACTCAGGCTATATTTCTTTTTCTTTGCCGTCCTGACTGCTGCTGCTGAGAGAGAGAGAGACGTGCTAGCACCATGGATGTATTGATATAATAGATCCATGCCTAGCACTCAGCAGCATCAGAAACAGCTAGTGGGGCTAACGGGAGGGCTACACACAGCAACCACCACACAGGACTAGAAGCCAGGTGATGATTAAGACGGGTTTCATTTTTAAAAGTCTAGCGTTTATTTTGGGCAAAAAACTCAAGACTCAACCTTTTAACAGGGTTCATAAAACTCATTCTGTGCCTTAGACAAGATAATAAGGTATTAAGCACCAGAACTGCGCCCCCTGCTGTCGAAAAGAGCCTCCGCAGAGTGGGTTGATGCAGCAGATGGAAAATTTATATTGTTAGTGCTGCTAATCATTTAGCTCGTTAATGCTTATTAGTTGCTAATAGTAAGAACTCTCCTACATGTGCTTGTATTATTGTTGTATACTGGCTGTTGTGAATTAAGCTGAATGATTCATTCTTATTTCTATTGGTTGTTGTATAGTTAACTGTATAGTTAACCATGTACCTGCTGTTCTGATAACTGCTTTTTATTCTCTGTACAGAACCACACAACTTTCATATACCTTCCACACACACATACTCATCTGTCACACTCACACCATCAACCATTCCTTATCAGCAATTGAGAAACTAAAAGGAACTAAAATTAAAAGGACTAAAAGGAACTAATTCTAACCCAGCGGCCATAAGTGATTCAGTCCAGTTTACCATACAGTCCTTAGAATAAATCTCCACAACACATTCGTAACATGTCTTACAATGAGAGAAGGCCACCAGATAACACAGTCACCAGTTAAACCCACCGGGGGATCATGACATTGTGGGAAGACTAGCTATCAGACTGCGCATCAATTCTGAATCAGGTAAGCAGTGTCTATGTGATCTTTGAACCCAAATCATGATTGTGAACTTTTAACATTATTGTTTAACAACAGATCCACTCAGACACATGTCACACTGGTGAAAAGCACCTGTAGAACTGAGTTTTGAGAGCTTAAAAAAATAGTGTTGCCTGTAACGTTGTGTCTGGTTTTCACCATTTTATATACCTACACTAAGCTTGTCCTTTTTCATGTCAGGTGTATTGTTGATACAGGGCTAAACCAGGGTTTGACAAGAGTTGCCAGTGTCTGATTCTACACCCGAACACAGCAGAGTGGTCGGGGCCTGCAGACCGACCCAGTTACACCTGCAGCGAGCAGACAGAGGAAGAGGAGTGTGAGATCCACGGGGAAAGGAGCAGGAGAAAGAGAACGACAGCTGTCGCCAGCAGACGGGCATTGACTGTCGGACTAATTGAAATGTGAGTTTATACTCTGCCCTAGGGATGTAATGACATCAAAATCTACAGTATTTGCCATGATTTCATACCATACATGTTCACAATAATATTGAGACACTTTTGTTATCACGATATCGTGGTATTACCGATACTACATCCCTACTCTGCCTCCATTGTGCGAGTAGTGATCCCTGGTCGTGGAAAGTTATTGCGAATGTGTGTAAAAGTAAAGTGACTGAAGTCCTCCCCCCCCCTCCCCACATGACAGCGTAAGAGGCCGGCGCCCAAGGATGGTGTGACAGCAGTGGTGTCAATGACGAGAGTGATGTTGGCCCGAGGTGACGGTGAACAGCTGATACTCTGCCCCATCGTGTGAGCAACGATCTTAGGACGTAAATGAAGTGGTGTGCATGTATTGGGTTTAAAAGTGCAGTGACTGCCATCTCGTTTCCCCCACAGCTCCCGAGTCTGCGCCCGGCAGAGGACAGTGTGCAAGTGGAAGACAGCGGTGGTCGTGGAGAATCGGTGTTACCAAGTCACCACAATAACGGACCCCTTCCCCCCAGACCCCATTCTATAATTTCTGTGAATAAATATTGTTTTAAATGCCCTTTATGGTCTCCAAGCACTTTCTTGGTTATTGAAACACACGTCATATACGTCAGCGTAGATGAGAGCCAAGTCAGAGACAAGAGAGACAATGAATGAAATCCCGCGAAATGAAGTGCGGTCAATATGACCGCTTATGGCCGAAATAGGTAAAACAAATCATATTTTCTATTCCTTTTCTGTAATTTATATTAAAAATATTCTCAATTAAAATACAGAGACTTTTAGAAAAATGGTTAGAAGTCTGTAATGTTTGCATTTTGTTATTTACATCACAGATTAATAACTTAATTGTGATAATGTTCAAAGTTATTATTATTATTATTTTTTTATTATTATTATTATTATTATTATTATCATCATCATCATCATCATCATCATCATCATCATCATCATCATCATCATCATCATCATCATCATCATCATTATTATTATTATTATTATTATTATTATTATTATTTTACATAAACACACACAGTAAGTGTAACGTACTGTGCTAGGTATGCTTTTCGTTAGTTCTTTATTGCTTTAGCAATATTGTTGTGGCATTCATGGCAATAAAGCAAATTTGAAATTTATTGAATTAATAAACCTTTAGATTCTTGATTCTTGCCTGTAGACTGATAAGTGTTGTGTGTACAAATGAGCAATACATCCAGATTTCCTGAGATTTGTATTGTCAATGGGAATTTAAATTTAAATATCAGGCGATGTTTTCTTCATGGAATTTATTTTTCGGGCAAACAATTACAATAGAGAGGGATCCGTTGTGTGACAGTGGAGCAGAGGGTCAGCAGCTTTATTACGTTTGCGGACATTATTACATTCAATGTAATAATGTAACAGCCTTTGCGTGCGCACAGTTTGCGTGTGTAGGCAGGGGCCCTTGGTCATGATAATCCCCTCTATGGCTATAAAAGATGGATACACAATCAATTTCATGTAGTTTTTATAGAATCAAAAATACATAGGTAGCCTATTATCTAATAAAATAGTCCCACTGTAAAAAAATAACCAAAAAGGCTGCAGGGCGACTGGGTTGTGGGTCAGCATGTCGTCTTCTCTGCTTTAAAAAACAAACAAACAAAAAAAAACAAAAAACTGAGCAGCACTGCTCAATCCACTCATACATTGTTAACCTTCCACAAAGACAAGTTATGTTAAAATGAACGAGCAGAGGGGTCATTCCCCGGCAGATCGCACCCATGGGCCACAGTTTATTTCAGAGTTGTGCGAGTGCGGCTGGAAGTGGGGATTCCAGCACCACGGTTACACCCCGCCTTTCCGAAACCCCGCTGTTCCGAACATAGACTTCAATTCATCGTAATGGCGGGGTTTCCCTTTTTTTCAAAGACCCCGCTATTCCGAAAAGTCTATTGGGGAAACCCCTCCATTCCGAAACCCCCCCACTCCGAACGGACTCAATCAGAAAGGGAACGGAGGCTGCACATTTATCCTTTTTTTCTTTGTGGGTTCAAACGGATCATGTGGCTGATTAACCGCAAAACAAGCCTACTTCATATCAATGACATAATGCTCATTATGCTTCAGCTGGACAAATGGCTATGTTGAATTGAAATTACTTTATCATGCTAAATATCCGAAATTGTATGAAAATTGCTCCAATGTGTTATACCGATCTTCGGACATATTCAGACACAGCCTGATATGGGTTCTGAGCAAAGGAATGTCTGTTTTCTCCCCCGGTCTGTTGTCAGCAGGAGCGGGGCTGCAGGCTCGTGCCTGGGTGAAGTGGGCTCAAGCCAGAGTTCAGCCGGGCTCGAGCCGAGCAGCTCACACAGCTGGCAGCTCGTGGTGTATTTCTTTTGCTCTGTGGGAGATCTCCCACAACAGAGTGGATGAGAAACCAAGGGGTACAGATCTGCCCAGCAAAAATCAGAACGCAGATTGCAGCTTTGTCTGTCACCTGGTTCAACACCCTGGACAGCTGCCTGCGTAACTGGATGTGGGAATTTGATGCATTTGAAGCCGCGACATTTGGTCAGAAACGTCATATATAATAACATTGTTTCGAGTCGTAAACAGTTCTGTAAGTGGAAGAAATAACAATCAATTAGGCTATTAGTGTTAGTTAGTTAGTCCTTCTTCATATAATGTTGTGTTGCAGTCGCACAGCTGGAGACCGCTAACAAAGTTAGACACAAGAGAGACAATGTATGAAATCCCGCAAAATGATGTGCGGTCAATATGACCGCTTATGGCTGAAATAGGTAAAACAAATCACATTTTCTTTTCCTTTTGTGTAATTTATATAAAAACTATTCTCAATTAAAATACAGACACTTTTAGAAAAATGGTTAGAAGTCTGTAATGTTTGCATTTTGTTTACATCGCAGATTGATAACTTAATTGTGATAATGTACAAAGTTATCATTATTATTATTATTATTATTATTATTATTATTATTATTATTTACTGTGCTAGGTATTCTTTTCGTGGTTCTCGGTGCTTGGAGCAATATTGTTGTTGTGGCATTCATGCAATAAAGCAAATTTGAAATGAATTGAATTGATAAACCCTGATAAAGCTTGCCTATAGACTGATAAGTGTTGTGTTTACAAATGAGCAATACATGTTTTCTTCATGGAAATTATTTTTCGGGCAAGAGAGAGGGAGCGCGGACGGGAGATCCGTTGTGTGACAGCGGAGCGGAGGGTCAGCAGTTGGATTTTGCATGCACGGTCAGTATTATTAGTAGGTGTTTGAGGTTTATTACGTTTTCGGACATTATTACATTCAATCTAATTATGTAACAGCATTTGTGCCCTTGCCTTACAGCGCCTTTGCGTGCGCACAGTTTGCGTGTGTAGACCCGTGGTCATGATAATCCGTCTATGGCTATAAGAGATGGATACACAATCAATTTCATGTAATGTTTATTGAATCAAAAATACATAGGTAGCCTATTGTCTTCTCCTTTGCTTTTTTTTCACAGACAAGTTGAGCAGCAGTGCTCAATCCACTCATACATTGTTAACCTTCCACAAAGACAAGTTATGTTAAAACGAACGAGCAGAGGGGTCATTCCGCGGCAGATCGCACCAATGGGCCACAGTTTATTTCAGAGTTGTGCGAGTGCGGCTGGAAGTGGGGATTCCAGCACCACGGATAGTGCGTGTAAAAAGATTAGACAAACGTTTAAATGTGTTTGCTGCAAGCGAAAATATACTACATAATAAATGAAGATAGTGACATAGGCCTATTAGCAACAAAAAGCAATGAGTTGTGTGAGTGCGGCCGGTGAGCGGACGGCAGTGTTTGATGTAGGAAGTAATGTAAACTTGAAAATCAATTTCGGAAATTCGGTGTTTTGAGGGGAGGGTCGGAACAGCGGTGTTTTGGAGTGGGGCTGTTTTGCAATGGAAGGGTGTGTCGGAATGGAAGGCTGTCCCCTCACTCCGGGGTTAAAATGAATCATGTCATGCAAAAGCCTATATGTCTGTATCTCGCATTGGATCGATTGCACCATCTACTGGATGAAAATGGAACACAACAACTACGCGAGACGTTCATGTACGCGGACTGGTGCGCACGGTGCAGATCAACTTCCGGCTGTGAAGCATCAGAATCTGGACCGCACGTACGTGTGAACTCCTAACAACATTTATCAAACAGTGACAGACAGACGTGCACACGTATGGAATTAGATTTGTGCCAAAAGAAACAAACAAAACTTCTTAAATGTCAAACAAAAACAGGAATTTGAGAGAACGTAAAACTCATTTCAAAAATAAAACGTATAACTTGCAATCAAATAATTTGTCAAATAGTGTAAAATATTGGTCTTTTACTCTTCTAATAATATTATCCACTATAGTGGAGCAAAATGAGGCAATTTTATCCTGATAAAGATAATTTATAATTTAATAACTAATGTTGGTAATAACTAATAAAGTTCTAAAACTGCAACCCAAATGGTTTATTTTTATAAGCTACACAATAAAGGAAGACAATGGCAAAGAAGTAAGAGGTTTCTTATCATGTTAAATAGAGGGTAGAAACCCCCCCAGGCTTACATAAATGGTTTAACCCAACAGCTCAGGAGCCGATGGGGACTCAAGACTCTCACCTGTTTCAAACTGGACAAGTGGCCAAAGGGCTCACAATCACATGAAATTAATGCGTCGTTAACGCATCGTTAACGCACTGTTAACGTGTTAACAACGCATAAACAACACGTTAACAACACGTAAACAACGCGTGAAAAATTGAAGCGTTGTCTACATGTTGTTTACGTGTTGGAATTCACGTGTTAGTGACCTCGTTGGCGTTCCATAGTTACGCGTAGTCACTACGCGTCGTGTGATTACCGGCGTGCAGCAGTCATCACGCGTGAACGTGCGCGTGAACGGGGGGGCCATTATAAGTCAATGAGGAAACTACATTACACGTCAGGCGCGGCTTGCTGCACAGGCGTCAAAGCAGGCGCGAGTGACACGTTCAGTTGATAGGTGCGCACGCTTTTTGAAACGTTTCTAACGCCATATACACGCGCGCCCGCGCACACACACACACACACACACACACAGCTCATGGTTTCTCACTTGTTGCTCTGGACAATCACCTAATCCAAAAATGTCTCCAAACATTCATTAATATTGTTTGCTCAGTGTTCATCCATAAATTGTACTTATAGAAATACACAAATGTTTTTAAATCCCATTAAGCTTTGAAACTTACATTTCATCTTTCTGCCCGAGGAAGCAGAACAACTTGTTATGCTCACTATGAGATTAGAGAAAACAGTCCGGTCAGGACATTAAATGAGAATGAGTAGAGATAAATATCAACCAGTAAACTGCTGGTTTATGAGATCATTACAATGACCTGCAAAAAAGTACAACTTTAAATATTTGTAGTGTTAAAAACACAACAACATCTCAGGAGCACACACACGTATCTATACACACATACTGGTAATCACATTCACTCAAGGTAAATGTAAACAATGTCTGTCCCAATGATTGACCAGAGCACAACAGAACTAAAGCAGCTCCTACTGTGAATAAAGTATTTCACAATTCACAATGCAGCATGTGTATTTATAGAAATACACCAATGTAGGTTTAAAGTCCATGTAAAGCAAAATCAGCCATTTTCTTCTAAACACATTAAACAGGTCATAAATGTGTTTACTTAAAACATGTAAAAGTCATTCGGCCATGTAGAATTTAATTTTGGAGCTAGGCTCACAAACTGTTTTTCAACATTTCTGTGTTCAGGATTTAATGGGCGGGTCAGGAATCATGCAAATCATGGCTGTGTTACGTAACGCGGCCATATGATTTGCATAAACCCGGCCCTGCTGCGGAGGTGGTATAAATACGTTCAGCGCGTCAGCTTCAGTGGTTCTCCCACTCGCTCTCCAGTCTTGGATAGCATTGCTTACAATAGTTTGCAGCTAGCTAACCAGCCAACCAGTCATGTCTCCATCGCTCTGCATCATTCCTGGATGCCACAGTGTGCAGGGTGACGGTGCTGTTAGCTTATTTAAGTTTCCTTCGGATGACAACAGAAGGAAACGGTGGATCGATTTTGTCAAGAGGAGCTAACGTTAATGTGGGGAGTTAAACATCACCACCAACACCCGTCTCTGCAGTGTCCACTTTACCCCTGACAGTTTCAGCAACTATGACCAGGTAATGTCTGGATTTCTGCAGAGTCCGTTGACGCTGGTCAGTGGGACCCTCACGAACCGACCCTCTCCGTCCCCAGCTTGCATCCTCTCCTCCCGCCTACAGCGAGTACCACCGGCCTTATGTGGCCGCCGCTGACTCTCTGCGTCCCGCTGATGGCGGGTCCCACCGGCATAATGTGACCGCCGCAGCAGCCGACCCTCTCCGTCCTGCTGACGTCGGGTCCCACCGGCGGTATGTGGCGGTAGTATCAGGGCCGCATTATTGGTGAACCGTCCCAGTGTGAACAGATAATCAGGAGGCGCGGAGTGAGGGCGTGTCGGTCTGACAGTCTGATAACTACACAGGTCCTTCACTCAACTAAATACAGAGAAATGTCCCACAAAGCAACGTTACATGACCGAACAAAAGTAACGTAGTAACTGTAACTGTCTTTGGCGACTTATATGAGGAAAACAAATACCACAGTTGTATGTGGAGAAGCTCTGTCCACCTGTCCGTCCTCCGTCTGTCCTATCGACTCTTCCTCACATTTCTGCTCAGAAAACAGCGTTTGTCACGCTTGTCACAATAGTGTTTAACTCACCGAGTGTTTGACGAAAATAAATCACCGCGACCGCCAGCCCTGCTGACCGAGACTTCAGGAAACTGTCCCCCAGAAAACAGCCTCCGTCCCCGCGACTGACAGAGTCAGGCGGCATCCTATTTACTGATGGTGATTATGTATTATTATGTCATTTAGCGCGAAAAACTTCATCCCGTCACTTTCCAGGATGTTAGGTGGGTCAGGATCTCAATCACTACACATTATAACAGCATCCATAAGATTATAAACTGTCCGCGGGTTTAATTTGGCTCAGTGGTCAATGATACATGTTTCTACGGTGTGACAAACTCATAACACAATTTTTTTGCCGCTTTACATGGTCTTTAAGTCTTATTTTATTCTATACTTACCATTTCTGGCACGTGGAGGACAGCGCATCTTCAGCCCATCGAAAGGCATAGCACCGGCCATCATTCCTTAGATTTAACAGGAAGAGTATGAGGTCAACACATTAATAGCATCAGTGAACAAAAAAAAATCAACTAACTGGGCTTGTATTAACAAACAATTGGAAAATTGTCTCAAAGAGCTCCTAACTCCGAACAACACTGAGCAAGGGAAGGACATAAACTTCTATCTCAGTGAGGAAGATGGTTGACCACGTTGCTAGGTGTGACACATTCTTCTACATGCTGTGATTGGTTGACCAAAAAAATAAATAAAGATGCACTTCTAGTGATTATGGGCATGAACAGTAAAATTGAAAGGCTTAACCATATAATTTATTCTCTATTAAGACATTTTGTATTGATGAAAGTCAGTTCATGTAACAAATCTCTCTGTTGAATAAGACAAGCAGCTAACTGTCACTCAAAGCAGTCACACCGTTGATTATGTTCAACTTTAAGCCCTAATATAACTCAAACGGGTGAGTTATGTATATATGTATATATTCACCCCCTTACAGTTGTCATGAACGGGAAAATTAACAGCCTTTTTTGTACCCGTACGTAAACATTTCCGCCTCAAATGGCCATTCAACGAACTGCATTTTTTTTGTTTTTCATGAAATAACACTCACCGGGTGTTGGAACATTTCTGCGCACCAGAGGACCTTGAATCGCCTCTCCGTCCCCTTTGTTGACAGCGATGAAGGCAGTGAAGGCGCTGCTCACTCCTGATTGGACACTGAGCTCCACCACCTTCTTTTTTAGTCCTCCATCTTGTTCTCTTCTGCTCTCTCTCTCCTCCATCTCCAGGGAGCGAATCAGAGTCCGAGCAGCCAAACTGTGGACTGTTAGTCTGCAAACAGGACAGAGAAGTAAACACATCTATACACAGATTTGCAAAAATATACTAAACCTGTCTATTTGCTTCAAGTATTCAGTTTGCTCTTTCAGATGAAGTACTCACATTGGAAGTAGACTGACATTAACATTGAAGACACATTTTACTAAATACCAACAACTTGCTTTGAACTGCCACTTCGGAATCAACCTACCAGCTGTACACTGTGCCACGGAAACAACACTACCACCTTGAGAAGTCTTTAAGTTATTGATCAAGATATTCTGTATAACTATAACAGATGTGTATACCTACAGTATAAACTAATTCTGGAAAAACACAGTTCAAGGTCTGGTCTCATCTTGCATTAGGTAATTATGTGTGTCAGCCACTGAGCTGACACTTGCCATGTATCAGTGCAATATTCTTTTTTACAAATAGCTACATGTTTCTCACACCTTGTTGGTTTCCTTTTGTTTCATCTAAATAATTAAACTAAATTCAGCATTTGTAAAATCAGGACTCAATGCATAATGGTGCAGTTATGTTATGTTTTACCCAGTGTCCTGTGCAGGTGTGAGACTGAAGTGGAGCTGGTTCTGAGAGGGATGACCTGCCAGGCTGTACTTCACCGTCACACAGCCCTCTGCTGCCTCTGAACTCTGACAAAAATCATTACAGGGTTAGTAAACGTATAACTGTGATCACATACCTGATGGGAAAAACATTATGGGCTCTATCTTGCACTCAGCGCAATTGACTTTGTACACTGGCGCTTTTGTAATTGCTATTTTGCATTCGGCGCACACTGGAATTTTCCCTCCGCAGACGCACGTCCTTAAATTAGTGAATGACTTTGCGCTCCCGGGGGCGGTTCAGCAAAAAGAGGAGGCGTGTTCCAGCGCAAACGTTCACTGGTGCTATTTTGCCGTTTCAGAAAACACTTGCGCTACAGACCAGGAAAAACCTAGTCTAAAGTCAGTGGCGCTTATTCAGATGCTATTTTAAGGGCGCATGCTTAGCCATAATGTAGCATGTGCTTAACGTGCATACACTTTGCTTCTCTCATCTACGAGGAAGCAGCTCCCGTTTTTGCAAACCATACAACAAAAGTTGAAAAGATTTAAACAGAAGAACTCATTCTTTTCCCTCTGATATGCGACGCGCCCGCCGTAGCCATGAGGGTCCGGGAGTGGCAATGCGCGATGTGCTCCTAGTGGAGCGGGTGGACGGAAATGGAGTTGGGGGAGGAGGAGGAAGGGGCACAACAGGAGCAGGTGTTGCGTTTGGAGACTTGAGGCGATGCGCCTGAGAGGCTGCAGCAACATCGCCACCCGGTCAAGACGGTCTGGATCCTCTGCACCTTGGTGTTTGCGCTGCTCCCTCATCAGCTGGCCGTTGCGCACTGCTCGGCCCGTGCGCACTGCTCCCGAGGCCCAGTGCGATGTCCTAGGGATGCCAGCCTTAGAAACAATTGTGGCAATTTCCTCCCACGCCCGTTTAACCAAAGCTAATTTGGATGGATTTCTCTTATCCCCATACAAGGCCACTTCTCAGTCTTTTACTGCCCTGACGAGAACGTCAGTCTCCTCGGCTGTGAACCGCTCCTGGCGTGCACCTGGCAAATTCGCCATTATAATAGCAATGCCCCATGGCAAAAGAGCGCCTGCTTTTAAAGGGAATGTGAGATGACGCTCTGATTGGTTTATTGCACGTTACGCCCAAACCACACCTATGAATAATGTAGCTACTTCAGACCAACCCATTTTAGATTTGCGCCGGGAGCAAGAGTCATTTATCCCGCCGGCATGATAGCAACAGTGCCTGAGATCCGCCCACAAAGCTACTTGCGCTTTGCGTTTGATACTTGCGTTTCAGATCGTTAAGATAGGGCCCTATATTTGAAAATGTATTTTATATAGCTTAATGCTGAAAAAATCCAACCAGGGAGGTTTTTCATTTTGAGATGGTGCTGCTCCTACCTGTCCACTGAGCTGGGCATAAACCAGTGACCTTTGACCCTGGAAAAGTGCTGTGATTGGTGGAGAGAGGACAGTGACAGAGACTCCCTTTGGCAAATCCCACGTGACTGATATGTCCACCACAGCTGGCTGCAGAGCAAATCTCAGCGACTGCATCACCTGATGAGTGAAAACAGTTTGCAAAAAGACGAGAAAGACACTGAAAGATTTCACTTACTGGAAGCATCACTTTTGTCAGAATACAAATTTGTTATTGTATTTCTTATTTCAAATGTATTTTTAATATGAACTATGTCTTACTTTGGGTTGCATCCTGTCAGCCCCTGTGATGAACTGAGCATGACCTCCTCCTTCCTTGGCCAACCCGTTGATAAGAGCAGAGCTGGCCCCTTCCCCAATCCCAAAAGAGAAACACCTACAATACAGTAGATTAGTCTGATGATGATGAGACACATTCTGGGAACTGTGTGTGTGCTTGTTGTTTTGTGTTCTTGTGGTTTCACCTGTGGGAGCCTGAATTCTTCTTCACCAGACTGATAATTTCTTTGGTGTTCCCCACCTCTCCATCAGTAAAGACAAACACCTATAAGAAAGTTTACATATCACTATAATAACCCATCACTAGACAAACAACCCACCAACACCCACTGACATCTGCCTTTTGTCTTGATTGTGAATTGGTACTATCAGCATTTATTCCTGCTGTTTAGCTTTCTGTTTTTCTGCGTCACAGTCATGATGACATTTGATACAAGCTGCAGAAAACGTCAGCCTACACTCAGGGCTATAGTAAATTTAAAAGTGGACAAGCTAAGAGTCCGCTGGCTAAACTATCCATAACAAGTAATGGATAACTCATATAAAAAGTGGAATAATGCCTTTCAAAGGATCCATAACCAGGAATTAATGGACTCCCAAGACACAACTGTCCAATAGGCACCACACGCATTCTCTTTAGAGTCACAAAGATGACAGAAATATCTGATTATTAGCATCATTGGTATTATTAGACTGCAATTTCACTGTATGTTCTGAATTATGACTAACAATAAGGGACAGGATGGAAAAGATGCATCTTGTAGCCTAATGAGTGGGGCGCATTAAGATGGGTATTAGTGACAACAGTTTTTGAGCTGCTAGTCAGGGTAAATAGCTCTACTGATGTGCATGTTTGTGCAACTTGTTCACCATGTTGTGTGTCTGTGTGTTTTACTTGTCTCGGGTGATTAGGAATGCAGGGCTGGCTGTGAATATGTTGGAGGGGCTTCAGGATCTCTGTTCCTCCCAGATTAGCTTTCATGTCTGTAACTTTCTTCAGAGCCTCTTCCATGGTCTTCTGGCTGTACTCCACACTCTTACTGCAATGAATATATCACCTCGTCATCACCAGTGTTCAAGCATCAACACCAAAGACAGGAACAAATGTTTTTCACTGAGTGACATGAGGGCGTGACTTACGGGAAGATGTGTTCATATCCTGAACCAAAACTGTAGATGTTGAAATAGCAGCCCATTGGTAAGCTCTTCAACAGGAGCAGCAGAGTATCCTTAAGGGAAGAGAGGAAAGATACTGAAGGCCACTGAGTGAGAGGGACACTATGAATGATCTCATGACAGAAACAACACATAATGAATACCCTGGCACTGCCAATGCGAGTCTGGTCTCTCTTGCTGTTGTTCATTGGACAATCCATACTTCCAGATCGATCCAATAAGAACACAAACTCTCCACAGGAGGCCAGTGAAGACATGACATCCTGGGGGAACTCAGGGTACAGGCTCAGCATCACTACTGGATCACCCATCAGAGAGCCTGAGACACAGAGGAGAGACAGGAACATGACCACACATCTGGCTTTTACCAGTTATTACAACAAACTCATCAGTTGGAGGATAATGACCTTTTTATTTGTAAAGCAACAACTGGACTCATTCACTAACTCACCAGGCTTGGCAGAGGCCTGTCCTGCCTCCACCACAGCAGTGGGCTGGTGGGCATCTTTGTAATAAATCAGCACCTCAACGTCTCTGTCAAACTTGTGTCCTGCAGCCAACTTGACCTGCAGTTCACACAACACTCATCAATATAAAGAAAGTGATGCATGTTGTTGTCAGTGCTGAGGAACAATCACACACAGCAGACACATTAGCACTCCACCTACCGTGGCCTGGGTTTGCTCTGTGTTGAGGTACTGGAGAGGGTCCAGGGAACAGTTGGACTCTACTTTAGAGACTGGACGAGGAGAGGACACTCGGGCAGAGAAAGACAGACTGTAGGGCACCAGAGAGGCTGGAACAGAGGTCACCTGAACACTGGCACCTACACTGCCTCCACTTTCTGTGAACAAGTTATGAATGCTATAATCAAAGAGCATTAAATCACATCTAACCACATCTTGAGTCTTAAGCATTAAGCTAACATGCTCACAATGACATGCTATACTCATTTTTAGCAGCAGTATTTACCATTTTAACCATCTTAGCATTGTGTGTTGGCATCATAAGAACTGCTGACTAGCAATGTACACAGCTGCGAGTGATGTGAATGTCATTAGCTTTCCAGGTATTTGGTTACAACCCAAAGCAGGGGAAACATTTTAAAATGATGGTGGTGCTCGAGGGGAACTCAATGGATCACCAGCAGAGCTGACAGTCTATATCACTTTGGAGGAGACGACTACGTGAATTTTTTTTCCAAGAAATTCCTGAAGAGGACGTCAAGAGAGTAGTGCTGCCAATTAACATGACACATAATTGTGCCAGCTAAGAAAAACTATAGCTACATTTGGTAAAGCAATAACTGGCTAAAGTTACTGTGGCTCATTTGCATGTCAGCTAGCCACTATCTAGCAGAGAAAGTGAAATGTAATTCAGTGCAGAGAAACTGAAGACTGGTGTTGATTACACTTTTTTTATTGTATTCATGGGGAAAGTTAAGAAATGTCTAACATGTCCTTTATTTGATTACTTACTGGAAGTCAACCGATGACAGACTTAGATTTCCACAATGCATCATGTGCCACTGCTGAGGGCTCAAGGGTAATAGTGCTTTTATTGTGTGTTATTAAAAATACATAATTTGGTTAACAGTGATGTATTGGGTTCAGAAAAATCATATTTTTTCCAGGATGAGGGGGGTGTGTGGCCCCTATCCCTGGGGATCACAGTCAATAATAAACATGAAGTTATGTTTCATCCTATCGGCACTGTGGATATCTGGACCAGTCAAAGGATTATCATCAATCCAGTTGTTTTGAAGACATTTCACTAAAAGCCAAAAATGTTAGCCTACTGGTGGAGCTAGAGTAAGTGTTGGTGGATCACCATGGTGATCACAATTCCATATTTGTTAAGATCGGTTGGGACAAAACTGACCGACTGACTGACACTTCCATCTTTAAAACACTAACAAGGCTAAACTATGAACATTGAATGCTTCATCTCCACTTCGGACAAAGCCGACAAAGTTGCCTACCCTGAGGTTGGTAGCGAGGGTTGAGCACAGCTGGCAGACAAAACCTCAGCCCGTCATCAGCCTGCACAGCCAGCTCAGTGACGTACTCCAGCCTGATGGAGGCACTCTCTCCTGGAGGCAGACTGCCCACACTCAGAGAGAAGATATCTGGACTCTGATCACTCTCCTCCAATAGGAAGGCCTGCTGACCGGAGCTCAAAGCGTCATCGTACTCCTCACGAGCCTGGAGTACAGACAACACATGTGGGTCACTTTCACTGCGTTTACTTTTTTTTCAGCTCCACTGTAGTGAGAAAGTCTTTACTGTGCAGCTCACCTGCTGTTTCTCCTTCACCTCAGCTACAATCTGCGTCTGTCCGATCGTAGCACTGAAGTGACAGACGGCAGCATCTCCAGGCAGAGGGAAGACAAACACAGCCTCTAGTGGTTTGTCCTCCTTGTTCTCATAGTTCAGGGTGGAGACCACTGTAGCCACATGGTCCCTCACCTGCAGCTCCACCTCCACACTCTTCAGAGGAACTGACCCAGACACAGAACAAAACACAATAAACAAATACTGTGCAGGTTTTGTGAGAGAATCTATTCACAGACGGTTGATTATTCAACAAATACTGTTCCTGAATGGTTGGATTTGATCCCACCTCTTAAGATAATAACTTTAATACATGTGTTTTCTTAGAGCTCTGTACCTGGTTCCTTATTGGCAGTGAGCAGTCCGCAGCAGTTCACCATCATGCCCGTTGAACAAGTTACACTGTCAGGGTAGTTACCGCTGTAAAATAAAGGGAAAGGGAGATTCAACTCAATATGTTATGCTAAAAAGTCACAGCAAAGCAACCCCCTGGACATGACTTATACAACACTAACTAGCTACATTAAAACAGCCTACAGGTTGATTTTCACGAGATGAGCTGTGCTTTTTAAATGAATCAGTGTGGTATTTGAGACCAATTTACTCAAGTACTGTTTTAAATTTAAAAATGTTAAATTTTCAGGTACCTTACACTTCCTCTCCAATACTTCTATTTCATAAATATAGTGACAAGCTACTTTGAAGATGTTCCAATGTGTTGCCAAATACATATTGATGTGGGCAGGACACTGTGTGTGTGTGTGAGGATAGCGCATCAGAGCAAACACATTTTTACATTTTATCAGCCATCCGACTGGAAAATCACAGATACCGAAAACCGGGAAAATGCTGAATATCATCCCGGATAATCGATCTACCCCTTATCTTTAGTAAGTAGTTACTTTGCAGATTACACGCTGCATCAGAGCAAAAGCAGTGCAAATCAGTCATTAGATTGAAATGCTGAATATTGGATCTGATAATCGGTCGACCCACAGTAAACATGTACAATTTATCTTTGCTGCGCTTTTGTTACTTTTGTGCATTTAAACATCAGGTTCATAAAGACTTTAAATCAACTATTCACATTGGTGACTTCACTTCTACTTTTAGCATGGTAACTGTACTTTTTCTCAAGTATTCTTTGGGGGTACTTTTCACAACACTCCACATAAAACATGGCAGGTGTGACATTGCCCACCTGATGTATTACACACACCTTATAGACACTGCAAGTTTAACATACACAGCAACACCACAGTACGCTGTAGTAAGTAAAGGTTATATTTTAACTTATATCCCAAGAAAAACACTTAGATACCTTGTTGAAGAGAGTACACTCTGTCCAGGAAGCGCACGGAGAGGCAGATAGGAAGTTTTCAGGTTGGTTTGGCTATAAACCACGCCCACAGGTTCGTGACAGCTGGACCCTTCCTGTTACTATGAGCCACTTGGCTCTTCCAGACCTGCTTACTGTACCTGGCAGAATGTTGCCCGGCAAGTGACGCTGCAAAATATGAAGGGCGTCACTTGTAAGTTCGTGTTACTGTGACTCAGGAGGAGGAGCGGGGCTTCCCCTGTGGAGGGAGGCTGGGAGGCTGGGAGGCACAGCTCCCGGCTCACGGCTCCTGGACGCATGTCGACAATGAGCCAGGCTGTATGTCAGCGTTCAAAGTGGTCGGTCGGCGAGCAGCTACATGTACCTGTAAACGGAAGTGCTTGTGACCGACAGGAAACACTCCTGCTCCATAGTCATTTTTAGTCATGCCGTGCACTATTTTAAAAAAGTGGGCCGTATTAATATGGATTTAAACCTTATTAAAGTGAGCCAGAACTCGCCCCCAGATTTGGTTCGTCGGGTTAAACACCTCGTGATGTAAAAACTCTGACCAGGAACTCATAGTCGAGCGGAAGAAGTCAAGTTATTTCAAAATAAAATCTGGGGAGGGTCTACCGAAGTTCAGTCACTGCTATGGAAGATTATTAGGGCCAGAGTTGAGAGACAAAAAAACAGTAGTAGGAGTAAGTTTATTATATACAGTGCCAAGAATAAAGTTGAACTACAATACAGTTTTGTGGATTAAGTTGCAATGTGGAGAATAAAGCCAACTCTTCTGGTCCATCGATTCTGAAATATAGTTTCACCAACTGATCCACACAAGGCATTTTGTTGACTTATTGACTTGAATCTTGAAATGTTAAGTTTATTCTCAACATTTCGACTTTTTTATGGAGGTGCATAATGAAAACAAAACTTCCTATCCCTGTTTTTCTCACCCCTGGACCTAAAACTCTTCCGTACTTTCCCCATATATCTTCTACACATAAATATAGTGGAAAGTAAACTGAAATTAGACTTCAATAAATTAGGAGTGATTTCAGAATCTGACAGTTCAGTTCATTATATCCATGATCTTCTCTTCTGAAATCAAATGTCAAATTCTGAATAGTTCTTATATTTTCTAGATTTAAATACATGAAAGTCCAGATGATAGACCGGGCATACAGTCAGCTCCCAAAAGTTTGTGGGAAGTTTTGACATACAAGGTCTTCTCGTGTAAGGGTCCTGTTTCAATGGCAGTGTCTTATTTTCCCAATTTAATATTGAATTTTGATTTGTTCTGAGGGTGTTATCAGTTCCTTTCAGCTGAGTCACTTGACATTATCTGATGGGGTTTCAGGAATTTCTTTGAATAGCTTGCAAATGTTCTGAGCTGATGGCATCAGAACTGTGCTGTGTTTGTATAAACACTCCAGCCCAAATAACTGTAAAAATCCTGTATCATCCAGCAACTTAGAAGGTGGTGTTGAAAGCTATTACAGCATGAGATCAACAAAAGCACATATTGGAAAATGTAAAAATAACTACACCCATCAGGGCCTTCATTACAAATGTTGCATGGAGCAACTTCTGCAGTCTCTTATGACGGAATTAATCTTAAAGCTCTGTATGAAACATGCACAAGGGATGCTGAAGTGCCTGATTCTGCTTCGCTCCTGGTTAATCAAAAAATGGGCAAAGAGGTGGAGCTGAAACTGGCTAAATGAAATGTGACTGCTCTCACCTGTGTCATGTAATGTCCACCCTTTCAAATCAAGGGTGGACAAGTGTTGGGTAGCGTTGCCTACCCAGCCTCGGTTTTTGTGTTTTTCACAGGGTATTCCACTTGATTGCCGTGCAGTGTGTTGGTTTCTGATTTCAATGTGGTTTAACAGAAATCAGGGTTATTGCTAGGCTCGTAAAGTGGGCCGCTGTGAGGGCTGTTTTTAGAGATCCCAGTCCGCCACTGTTTAGCAATCTCACGGTGTCCTCTTCCTTCATTATGCGTAGCTTAAAGCCTTAATATAATCCCTCCCCATACAGTTGTCATAACCGTCTTTTATACTAGGCTGTAAACATGTGATTACAGCTGTAAAGCTGCATCTTAAAATGAAGCTCTGTGGGGATTGATCTGCTTTTGAAGCCAGCATCTTGGCTTCATTTCTTATATGGCAGGTTGACACTTGTAATGATCCAACACACAAAACAAATACCAGCAGTTTATCAGATGAGAATGAAGAACAGATTTCTGTCAGAAACACATCCTCAGACTGATGATGTGGTAAACCACGAGGGAGCACCTGTTCATATCTGTATGTGCTTGTTGTGTGGAAAGTGGGTCATGAGGATCTTGTGACATCCTGGATCCTGCTTGATACTTCACCTCTTCTCTTGTTTCAGATTATTGCCCCACACGCCCTCTAGTGTATGTAGTAGGTGTGATCCCCTCACGCACTCAGTGCTAGTTGCCCCCAGTGTCAAGCGTTCTTGGTATTTTTGTCGTTTACACGACCTCATCTTAGTCTGCTCCTACCTGTGCACCAAACCCTTTTGGAGAAGTCCGATCTCTGTGTCATGCAGTTGAGTCCTCTTGCCTGTAGTTTCTCCAGATTACACATTTTTAAGAATCAGTGCAAGCCAAACTAGGTTACCTTAACTCATGTCAACAGGAAATAGGCACTAACCTCACCTGCAGCTGGCTGCCCGTAAATCTGACTAACGTGAGAGGAGCATGCATTGCACACTGTTCAAATGTCTTAACCCATTCTTCCCTGATTCTGTGGTGTGAATCTGGGCAGACAAGCCTCCCACCGGTCTACTTTCACTTTCTGAATGGCTCATCAGACTAACACTTAAAAAGGAGAAACTTTTTTCGTGGTCGGCCATGTGGGTTGCATGACACACGCATGAAACACAGACACAAGCAACTTTCTGCAAAATAACTTTCTTGTTTCTGTTTCACTTCGAAATATTTTGGTATTGTAACAGTTTTGTATGAGGTAGTTGAGAAACATACAGTACCCCTGAAACAACAGAAGATCGAAGCTGAGAAAAAAAAAAAAACCCAATCACTCACTTCATCTGCTTTTACAGCCTTCAATTCCACAAACTGAAGTTCAACACTGACCCTAGCGTTGGCTGGCAACTGATGCCCTCCTTTGCATAGCTGTTAGAAATGTTGGTAACCATGGAGAGATGAAGGTGCTGTAGTGTTTCCAGTTGTGAAAAGCAGTGATTTTGTGAGGAAAAGAGAGAGTGATGGATGCGTGGTGGTGGTGGGGGGGTTGGGGAAGGCCTAAGTTGAACACCCTGGTAATATATGCGGCGCTATTGTGGTGAGTCAATGCACCGTGCAATAATGGGGGCGAAGGAGGGGCGCAAGGCTGTAGGGGAGCTATGACGAGATGTCTTCTGCCGCATGGTGTGCCCCCCCTCGCCAAGAAATGCACCCAGGACTCTCATCTTAGTCAAACAAAGTGTGTCTTCCATTCAAATCTCAGTTGTTATTTTTCTTACCGAGGAGCTGGCCAGAGACAAGAGCCCAAGGACAGACAAATGTGAAGACTCAATAATTTCTTGCTGCACAGACAGGAATGCTGTGATAGTTTCCTCCGCTGACAGGTTGTGGTGAAAGTCTAGACTCTACACTGTCATATGAACGCACATATGTGGTGTTCTGCTGCGCTTGTGACACGGGGCACACCGTGGCGTTCGAATCAAATCTAAAAGGTCGTCCGAGATGAACTGAGGTGAGAACATTTTTGTTTTTTCATGTGAAAGTTCTGAGAAATAGTATCAGCTTTAAGAAAATGTTTGCTGTTGCCTGCTATTTCTATATATTTAAAAAAAAAACAATACAGCATGCAAGTTCCTCATTCCTAGTCCACATCTTCGCATGAAGGAGGAAGTTTACTGCAAAGCACAGCTCGAGTTAATATACTGTAAATGGGCTGCAGGTGAAGCAAAAGATGATTAGCAGTTACTTAAAGCAGTTGTTTTTAAGGCGGGGTCCTTAAGGACAGTCCAAAGGGCCTCTAGCATAAAGGGGAATAATTCATTTTCACTATAATTTCATCCACAAGTACCAGTGACGTAATGTACTGGTAAGGTGTCATGAGTTCTCTGAATTAAAACATCTAAAAGCAAAATTCCTATTAGATGGAGTCTAATTTGTGTCAGTTTAGGGGTCCTTGACTTTAAATAAGTTTGAGAACTACTGACTGTTGAATACTAATTACTGTCTGTGTATCAGATATTGTGTCACTCCTGCCCAGTGAGTGAAAGGAGGAGTCTTTGTGCTCCTAATTTAAGAGACCACGCCAATCAATTAAAACTGATTCGCTGAATGGAGGCTGGCCGAGCGGAGGGAGCAGTTGTTTATAGGCCTTGTTGCTTTGTTTCAGTCTTCCCCTTGTGAAAGCACAGACTATGAGAACAAAACCAAAGTATTGTATCAGAATAAAGATGACGAAGAACAATAGGAGCCTCTGTGCAGCCAAGGCTGAGAAAAATGTGAGAGGAGGTTGGGCGGGGGCAGGTTAAGGAGCGGGAAATGACAGGAAAGGACACATGGATGACTGGCACAAACTGATCATATTAGCACAAAACATCTTTGGCAACAGGGGTTGAGTCTATTTATAACCATACATTAAGTGAGAGGAAAATGTTGCATGATAATATAATGAATCTGGATTGGGTGACTGATTTGGTGAGGGTTTTCCATTCATCCTAATTTCTTTTCATGTTTGAGCAAACAATATTTTCAATGAAGCATCAGAAGAGCCAAAGAATTCACAAAAAAGATTAAAAAGAGAAAATAGATTCATCAAAGCTGATCTAATCAATATTTTTATATGAATAGATAAAATGATGATGTGTAATGTACCACACAGACACATATCAGTCCACTCTGGAGTTTCAACCTCAGCTCTGCAGAGCATTTTAGCATAATTTGGTTTTCCTGTCCACGACTTTACTGTTTCTGCTCCCAGCAACATCAGCTAGATTTTTTCAAGCAAATAACAGCCGGCTAAACTGACTGTATGCTAACTTACCAGCACCAGAAATGGTTTACAGATAAAGTTAGCAACTAGGTTGTACACAAAATGCAACATAAAGGTAGCAAGATATTTTCTTTAGGAGTTGTTGGAGATAAAAAAAAAGCTAAAAACAGAATTAATATTGGACGGGTGTATTTGGCAGGTTTCCAGAAATACAACACCAAATTAAAGGTGCAATACGTAAGAACTGGCCACCTGTTGAACTCATACTCAAAACAAACAGAAGGGGGAGCCTAGCATCAGAGTTACCGCTAACTGCTGCTATGTGAAGCTGCCATTAGCTAGTTAGCTATGTTAGCCATGCAGCTAGCGGTCCAGACTGGGAGCTCAGGGACCGGGGAAGTGTTGTTTTTTATATAGCTAGCACCGGAGATATGGGCTTGGACGGGGCTAACTGGTTAGCATGCTAACTTCAGTATATTTCTATTAACACAATACATAAACATAATAAAAATATAACTGTTATTTCTACACATCGAGAAATGCTGAATACTGTCAACTGAAATCCTCACATGTCGTACCTTTAATGCTAATACTGCTTAATGCCTGCTGTCTGCATATTAACGGATATTTATCTTTTATAGGGCAGTTATTTATCCCCATATTAACTTTACAAGGTAACTCTATGTCAGTATTGTAGTATCAACCTATATTTCTGGAAAATTTCAGTCAATCAGGGTTTGGAATAGTTAATTTATTATGTAAAAGTTAAGCTAGGGTTGCTAAGCTATTAAAGTCAAATTTAAACTTATATGTATAATTTCTGAATTACAGTGTCTGTCCTTGTATATTTTTTTCAGTTGTTTGCTCTCATTATTCTAAATGTTTCCAACAATGTTCAAAAAGAAATTCCTAGTTTTAACCAGGCTTACTGTGCATTTCATTTGGTCACCAGTTGCTAATGTCATGTATCAGATGAGAGTGAAGAGGGAATACAACTTTAAGACATTACCTCGAAACCTATTGAACGTTTCAGTAATTAAACATTTCTGTTTCTGTTATGAGGACAACACCGATGATCCTGTGCTTCTTTCACAATATCTTCATACTATATCTTCTGCTGTATTGTAAATTACTGTCAAAACAATCCTGTTATTTTATTTTAATTGCAGGTAGGATGTGACCAATTCACCCTGTCTCCAGGACACAATGTCACAGGGCAGGGGAATAATTTGGGGAGGGAGTGGGAAGCATACGTATTTATATATTCTCGCGATTCTACTCCTCCTGGCTTTACCATGCATGGGCTTCCTCCCCGACTTTTGGTCTCGAGTGCTTACGCTGTCCTGGAACTCGCACACACACCAGTATATCACAGAGCAATCTATTCTCAATGTCACCCTGGAGACTCTGAGAGGCCCCGAAAAACACCATGCAGAGGAAGAGGTGAGCTCATGTCTGCTGCAGTCAGGATATTTAATGTACATTCACTGAAAATAATAAAACAACAGACCTGCCTTTTATCTTTATACAAAGGGGTTAATGAGAACTTTACTGAATCAAAAACTAAACAGTACGCCAATGATGGTAAAAACCAGCTTATCCCTTTCAGACCAGACTGGGCCGAGGCTTCTGGAGAGCTGTTGGAGAGGTGGTGAAGTCCAATGCTGCCATGGACTTCCTGAACTCCACCAAGTCCGACCCAGTGTACCACTTCGATGCAGAGCGCGTGGACAGCGCCATGGGGATGTTACGGCAGTTCTGGGCTCAGACTTTGCTCTCAATACGGGCCAAAGAGTACCAAACTGCCCGAAAAAGCTTGGGCCAGCTATTTCATTCCCTGCAGGTACACTGCAATGCCGTATTGTACAAAGTGAAGTGTGCATGTCTTTTTTGAATTTTAAAGCAGGTCTAGGTGCTACATAAACACAGACTGTAATCAGAAACTGCCTCCACAAGCGAGCCGTCAGGACTTTCATAAGGTTTAGATATCGCAAGATAGTCTCCCCGAACATGACTGTGGTTGCAGAGGTGAGTCTGTAACATTGTAGGCAGTGTCTCTTCAGGCCTGTAGGAGCTGACCAATGAGGGTAAATTTGGCTTTTGGGAGGGGGTCCTTAAAGAGACAGGTACCGAAATAGAGTGTTAAGGCATGAATACAAATAAATGTGTTTTTTGAACATTAAAGCATGTAAATATCTATGTTGTAGACACCAAAATAAAAGTACAGAGGATAGAAGTTCACAAAGGTCCTATCAACTGAATCTCATATAAGTTTTAGTCATGACTAGGTTTGGATAAAAAGAGTTGGAGGATGTTTGGATGAGAACGGCAATGGACCATGCAGGACCATGCTTCCAGTTGTTAACCTTTTGTGGGAGCATGGGGGCGAATCATTTGCCATAAAACTAACCACAAGTGACACAACATGTAATATAAACTTGTTTGATATAGGAAGCACCAAAACCAGGTAAAAAGCATGCAAATCATATGATGCATTTAGAGAATATGGGCAATGAAGAATTCTTCTCATGAGCTAGATGAACTCATTTTAACAAAGTAAACAGTCAAGTTTTCTCCATTCACCCTCTGCTCCGCTGCTTGCATCAATGTTAATTTGTATGTTGAATTGGCGGAAGTGTGACACTCAAATCAATATGTGCTTTTACAAATGAATAAATGAATAATGCTTTGTCTTTCAAACTCCTGTTGCGCCAGGACTTCTACAGCCACAGTAACTGGGTTGAGATGGGCCAGCGCTTCATTTACCTCCACCTGCTGCAGCCAGATGAGCCTGCTGTCCCTGTGGCTACAGGTAAATCACATCTTCACATCTGTATGTACGCAAATGCCCATGTTATCACATCAGAGACAGTCATCACAGGGCTGGGAGCTAAATCAGTGTTACTGGGCAGCTGTCAATTTACAGCAGAATTATATCATAATGATTTTTTACGGGATCTCTTGACAAGCTCGGGTACCAAGGCTTCAGTTTAGCATAAATGAAAATGTTGGTTTCACGTAATGTGTAACAGTGAAACAGGTCACTGTTTGGGACATTGGTTTGATTATTTGTGTAGGCTGCTAATGTTTCACCTTGTGAGTTTACCACAAGGTGAAAATTATCACAGCAGTAGTTTTAAGTTTCTGTCTGTCAGTGGACACATTTTTATCAGCACAAGAGTGTCACTACAGTGCAAGATGCAGTCATGAAACTTTACAGGTGTGCTGACTTTGAAGATGGGTGTGGTCTGACCCATGATTACTGAGTGCTCATGTAATAATTTTGTAAAGGCCTGTCAGTACTGATGGAGGGGATGCCAACATGTTGACGGTCGCTGCTTTTGTCACGAATCAAGCAGGAATGTGGACCCAAATGCAGACGCACAGGCAAGGCAGGTTGACTTAAAGCAAAGCAAACTAGATGAGAGGTCAGTGGTTCTTCAGTGACATGGAGGATAGAGCAGGTAAACAAAACACACCACACCTAACAACAGCCTGTACATACAGTCGGAGTTTCCACAGTACAGTGTATATTATACACTGGGGATGTTGATGACTTGTGGAAAACAGTTGTGCAGGCTGATCAGCTTATAGACAGAGGCTGAAAAACACAGAAAGCAACAAGTAGATAAAAGAGGCATGAAAAAGTCTGTGACAGTAATGGTACCAGTGTTCACTTTTGAGTACAATTGGATATCTTTAAATAAATCACTTCTGATCTCTGGAAACATACCTTTTCCAACAAGTCAACAATCTGAGATAGAGCAGCAACAATCAGCTGATTAATCGCTTAGTCAACTGACAGATAATAATTATTGGCAGCTATTTTGATAATCGATTGATTGTTTAAGTAGTGACTATTTGCCCTATTACTTTGTCATATATGACAGCAAATTAAACATTAAAAGGTTTCCAACTGCAAAGCAAATTTAAGGCATTGCATTGTCCTCTGAGAAATGTGAATGCCATCTCTCAATCATTTTCTTTCTCTAATTTCATATGCTATTATGATTCAGTGATTTATTTATTAGATGATAGGGCCCTTAACAGTGTGATGTCTGAGATTCAAAAATGAGGGCCTTTGTGTCGCTTGCCACTGTCTTTGGTATAGCAACTCCGATAGGCTTTAATATAAATGCCATGGTATTATTTTGGTTCCTTTCCACTATGTTTATGACCAATGATACCACAGCCAAATTGTGCACATGTATGCTTAGTGCTGTATCAAACTGCTGTACAGCGGCACATCTTTGTGCCATGGCAGTATCATTGTTAGCATCACTCAATCATGTTTGTTCCTCAGGCATTTAACATGATATGATGCACGACCAGTACAACAAATAAAAGCGTGTTTTTCTACAGCTTGGGATCAGATCACTGCACCAAAACCTCATGGTAAACTTGATTTGGAAGAAAAGGCCATCGCTCCCCTAAAACCCAAACTAAGTTAATAGCAATGTAATTGTGTTTTAAATAAAGGGTTTACCACTACAGTAATGATTTGGAGCTTGAATTGGCCTCATTAGACTTCCCTTCCGTCCACAGAGGACACTCCTACCTGTATGGAGTGCTTCAGTGTCACCTGTCGAGGCAACCTCCTGCCAAGACTGCTAAACCCAAAGCACGACTCCAGGCTGCTCACCACTGGCTACTTCAGCACTTTCCCTCCAAAACCTCATGGTAAGTATTTCAGGGGAAACTTCAGCCACCAGCAGCTGCGCACCTGCTGAGAAATGTAAAGAAATATGTATATCCAAATGAAGAGCACCCCATTTACAGCAAAGACAATATTTATTTTTCAGGCAAATGTAGTCATGGAGGTATTCTGGACAGTAGTCGCCATATGGGAGCCAAGGGGGGCATCAACAAGGACAGCACCTCACCTTTCTTCTCCCCCCACCATTATCTCCACATGGAAGCAGCCATGCTGGCAACTGAGGCCACCCTGAGTGTATTGAGAGACCTCAGAGACACTGTGGGCCACAAAACCTTCCTAAGGTAAATTTTGACTAGTGTAACCAAGAGTAACCATGTTTTGCAAATAGTTGTAGAGAAGAACACACAGTAAGTCAGCCTTAATCAATTAACATGTTGTATTTGATAGCTGCTAATTTTAACAAAATTATAGTATATATTTTCATTTGTTGAGTTTATGAACTGATGTCTTTTTTTCCTCCTCAACTTCCTTCACCAGGCTCTTCAGCGTGAATCAGGTCCCTGCATTGGTGTTCGTCATGGACACCACAGGTAGCATGTTCGAGGAGATCACTGCTGCTCGCCTCCGGGCCCACTCCATCATCCAGAACCAAGCCAGCAGCCCTGGGCAGCCTGGCACCTTCATACTTGTACCCTTTCATGATCCAGGTAAGAGTGCACGTACTGTATCAGTTAGGAATCAAAACAGTACTGAAAAGAGCCGGAAACACCTGCTAGATCTACGTGTGCTCTCTTTAAATCACTTTTTGGAAAACTCACACATTGACTTGTGTTGAGTCCCCAGGAACCATGAAATGGGCCAGATGGGTCCTGTTGCTTGGTCCAACATTTTGCCAAATAGTATCTTCAGTGTAGACTGGAGACGAGAAGAATTTTACTCTGGGCTCCTTCTTTTATGCTGAATGGTCTCCACCTATTTCTTAAAAACCTGCCCAAAGAGGCCAGTTCTACTGGTGGATGACATCGCTCGATTGGTCCATGCCCCTTTCTCACTGGTTGACCTTTCTCTCTCACCCAACACCTGTCTCCATTAGCTTCATACAATAGTCAGTCCAATAGTATCTTTCCCTAAAAAGTGTAAAAGGTTTGGTCCGTATATGATTAAACTCTAGAACACCCCCCCCCCCAAGTCCTCAGAAACCCTGAGATACCAAATTGATTTGAAAAGACAATATTTACACCCACTTCAGACAAGGGTTCTATGTTAACCCCGCTAACATTATCATCAATATTCTAATAGATCAGCTGTTGTCAGCAGTTGATTACTATCTAACATTTCTTTCCGCTGTGCTCTGCAGAGGTGGGACCAGTGCATGAAACCAATGACCCAGACCAGTTTATGCAGTACATGGAGAATCTGATGGCGCTGGGAGGGGGGGACGAACCGGAGATGTGCCTCTCTGCCATTCAGGTACATTTAGAAGCTGCATATTTCATAACACTCACGGTCAAATGATCAAACTGTGCAGACACGAACACAGTATGAGAATTACAGTGACCAATTACCCATCTTGCTGTGTTTTTTTCAGCTGGCTCTCACTCACAGTCCGCCACTGTCGGACATTTTTGTGTTCACTGATGCTTCCCCTAAAGACGCCCACTTGTTTGATGCGGTGAAGGCCCTTGCCCTTGAGAAACAGAGCAAGGTAAGTTTACATTTTGATTTCTCTGTATGACAATAACATCTCAGACACAAGGTTTTGTTTTCAGATATTCCCATCATTTCAAAGACAGATTTTTTTTTTTCTGACCAACCATTGGTCATGTTATGGGCTGATTTTCCCACAGGTGACATTTCTCCTAACTGAAGACCCCAGCTACACAACAGACAGAGGGAGGAAGGGGAGGAGGAGGAAGAGGAGCCAGAAACCTTTGTCCCCTGATCGTTTCTCTCTCTACTCGTCCCTGTCCTCCCTGTCAGGAGGACTAACAATATTCACCACCAACTCTGACATCCACAGCGTCTCCACCATTGTGGAGGATAACATAGCTGCTGACAAGGTATGGCAGCAAGAGGATCATTTGGTGGTGATCCACTTTTTTAACAGTCAAGTGAACCAAATCAAACAAGTTTACAAGGCAAAGAAAGGCAGGTCCAAAGAAGCATCAGTGAAACAAACCCAAAAAAGCAAAAATTGGAGGAAAATCTAAGAAATAAACACTTGGTTGGTCCGAATATATTTGGCACCCCATTGAGGAGGTCCAAGCAACTGGGCCTCATCAATGAGTGTCTGTTTTTACTTTTTGTGCATTCCGAGGCAGTGGAAACAAGCTGTGGGACATCATATTGTCACCATTTAAAGTATTTACAACCAATTAAATTGTAAACAGTTGTCTGTTTACACATCCAGCCACTTTATCATCCATTTACAGTCATGTTTCCTTTTGGCTCCGTTTTTGGTCTCCACCAACTCCTGCAAAACATTATATGGCGCTTCAGCTGCTGAACGCTCCGCTACATTAACAAGCTAGCTGCTTACTTTAGCACTAGACAGGTGGTGTTTGATGTGGTTATTGCTGCAAAACAATGAGCTGACTACCTCAAATGCTCCATAGAGTTAAATGGAGCTGCTGGGTTTGGTCATAATTATCTTCAAACATGGGCCTCTATAAGTTTTGCCAAGCAAATTTTTTGTCTGTCCTCCAGGTGACCCTCCTCCATGTAGAAAGTGACCAAGACCTGATGTCCTCCCATTCCTTCAGAGTTGACAGCTCAGTAAAAAATGTCACACTACATGTCACTGGCACCCTTACAGAGTGTATCCTCACCAGCCCATCAGGTAACTGTACAGTAGGGCTTACATTAGGTAGATACAAGCTATAAATGTTTCAGCAGTTGTCCGTTATCACGGTCTGTTATTCCTTGACTTGATAATAAAATAAGCCCTGTTGTTCACCCTCCTCTCCTTGTTAGAACAAAGCCAGTCTCTGTTGAGTGAGCGAGGCCCTCTGGCAGCTTTGGAGCACTTCAAGGGTCTGTACCGCATCAGCCTGCTCTCTCCCATACAGCCAGGCCAGTGGAGACTCCAGGCCAAGGGTGACGGACACCTCACATTCAGTGTAATAGGTACAAGAAAAAGAACGTGTTAGACCTGTTAGTCTAGCACATTATCTGTCTTGTAACTACAATTAGTGAGATGAGGTAAAACACTTCCCATCTGCACCTCCAGGTGACAGCAGTGTGGATTTCCTGTACTATTTTGCCACTGTAACCAATGAGACACATCCAGGTCTGGCCAGAGTGGATGGTAGTCCAGTAGCAGGTAAAGGATTGTGATGTTTTTCACAATAAGAGTGTGCCATTCAGCAAAACAGGAAGGCATGCTGATGCATCACTAATCAGGCTTGTTCCTGATTTAATTTCCTAGGTGTCCCTGCCTTCCTGGTGCTGGCTGTGACAGGCCTGGCTCCAGATGAGGAGGCGTCTTTCAGTCACGTGACACTGCTTGGTGCTGACGGGGAGCTCCTCCAGCAGGTGAAGCTGAACTCCTCCACTTTGTCATCAACCTACTCTGTGGAGGAGCTGGTGGGATGGGTGGACGCGGTTCCCAGGGTCCCCTTCTGTGTTCGACTAACTGGCCAAGACAGCAGAGGAAACAGGCTGGAGAGGGTTTCCACAGAGATGGTTCACCCCACACATGTTCAGATTCAGGTAATCGTGATGCTGAACAAGACACAGGCTGCCTTCTTAACTGGTAGATAAATTAAACCAGTCTAGGCTAAGTCACCTAGAACCATCATTTCTGAGTTAGTATGGAACAAGTAAGTCTCCTAAATAATCAGTTGCACTGGAGATAGCTGAGGGTGGTCTGTATGCACCCACAACAATGATCACAATATTAAAGTTAATAGTTATTTTCAGGGCAATAAATTCAAAGGAATGAGGTTAACTTAGGTAATCTTAAGTGGTGTACCATACATTTAAAGCTGCACATATTATTTTTGTATAAACAATGGAAATAATGACAATATTGTTACGGTTAAGGTTATAGTTGAGGACCCAGACTATACATGGGGGGCAGGATATGGGGGATCAATAGGCAAGTTTTATTTGACAAAAAATGGGAGCTTGACACAAAAACTATTCAAAAGGGACAAAAGCAAAAACTCAATAAGAAGATACCTGAATCATGACAGTACCCCCAAACTAAAGTCGCAGACACACCTCCAAATGCATGTTAATGTTGCTCAATAAGTGCTGGATGTGAATGGGCTAATGTATGCTAACACTTGTGCTAACATCATGCTGTATGCAAGGGGCGTGTTTACAGCCAGTTCTGCTGCCAAAACAGCTAAACCTGCTAGCTGTGCAACAATAAAGACACTACAGGTGTCTCTATCTCCTCAGGTGTCGTCCGTCCCCCGCCTGGTACCTGGTCACAGCACAATGGTCCAGTTTGACGTCCTGAACCATGGTCCGGCCCGACTCTTCAATCTGACGGCTGATGACAACTCTGGATACCTTCAGAAGAGAGGACCTCACCGGTAGAGAAACCTAAATTTAAAAATTACCTAGCAACTAGCTAATCTTGCAGAGCTAGTGAGTGTACAGCAAGACTCTTATCTTGCCATTTCATTTTCTAATACTGTATGTCGTTACATCATGCACAGTCAAATGAATGTCAATTTCCAAAAGAAAATGTTATGCTACTTATTTAAGTCAGAGCCTCTGTCCCTCAGGTTATTTGTTGCAGAACACGGATCTTTCCATGGTCAGGTGGACCTCCACACGCCTGCCACAGCTCAGGCAGGAGCCACTGTGAGCCTTACACTCACTGTGCGGGCCCTTGACTCTCCTGACTCAAATTATGCAGTGGCATACTTGACTGTGATTCCCCCGGTGAGAAAGAACTGAACCTATTTGAATACAGTCATTTTAAGTCTACATTGGACATTGTTTTATACAGAGGTTACCTGGGCTTTTTCTTTGTACCACACTGACATCACTTCCTCTTTCTCTTTTAGGATCCTGACATGTCCCCTCCATCCTGCTCCGCTGCACAAGTACAGTCTACCTGTCTCTCCATTTGCAATGAATCTCACTGGAGTGTATCTCTGGCTGTGTCAGACAGGGGGCGCTCTGGTCTCGCTGCCCTCCAGCTCCAGAAAGGTGAAGGCATTCTGACTTTATTCCACAGTCCCCCACCCACAGAGGACAGCCAGGTAGAGCCAGGCCCTGACCAGCGAGAGGAACACAGGGATAAGGTGGCCACTGGCGGCAGCCACCACCACCATCACCACCACACGTCCAGATTAGAGAAAGGCGACCCGCCTCTGAATGTAACTGAATGGGCTCTGGGCTCATCTCAGCCACTATGGGCGAGGTACACATCCAGCTGCTGCTCTGCACAGGCAGAGTTGCTGATGTGGGACACAGCTGGAAACATGAAGCGCTGCCATCTAACATCTGGCCAGCAGAGGCAGCTTACAGACAGGACTACAGATACCAGCAGTGCTGGACAGATTACACTCTCAGCAGGTGTTTTTTTCTTGTTGGGTCTGCTGTGGTCTTATCTGATTTAGGTCAATGTGATTAAAGGTGTTTTGCAGGTCAAACTAATCTACTTGTTGATCACTGGAAGAGCTACACAAATAAGATACAAACTGTTTTTTGGAGGATAGAGACTGAAAAAACAAATGTAGTTTGAAATAAGTGCACTTAATGCAAAGTATCATGTCTTTCATCATTGCTGATCATGTGCTTGCTACTCTAATTTTCAAAGAGAGTGCGCTGAATAAAGATGAATCAATTTATTGTTTGTCATTACTTACATTTGCAGCTTCTGAACACCTGAAACATTCCTGCCATGGGGTGCATCATTTTGACAACCTGTTTCAGCCGGGTAATTCAATTCTGTTCAAAATAAAGAGAAAAACCAACTGGAAGTGGACATAAAGATGAACAACCTCTCTTGAACAGTGTGGCTATTGAAGTGTGTAATGTGTTAAAGAGTAGCGTATATTCATAACACAAATGACTTTACTTATGGAGAGAACTTAGTGCCAGAGTAAATGAAAGTTATATCTTATTAGTAGACAACTGACTTTGGGGATATCGGCTTTTCCTTGTGCGGTCAATAAGAATACATTTAAAGTCCCCCTCCAATCAAAACTGTTTTTCTGTTGTTGTTTTTTGTGTCTTGTTCCAACAGTTAAACCTAGAGCTTCATTGTGTAGAATGAAATGCAGAGTTTGACACTAGAATGTAGTTCCCTTACCTCTGCTACAAAAATGGAGGGGGTAAGTAAACATGATGCTCTCTACTCCCTACCCAAAATCTGTGCCGCAGGTATGCATTGTTGTATACTTTGAAAATGCAGGTGCGTTCCTGGTGCCGTATCTGGTATTTGTGGTGATCTGCGGCGTACCCCTGTGCCTGCTGGAGACCACTGTGGGTCAGTTCACCCAGGACGGCAGCATAACCTGCTGGAGGAAGCTATGCCCGCTGGCAGAAGGTAGAGCTTTGTTGCAATGTTTCATGATGGTGACCACAGTAGTGATGATGTGTTTAAACGAGTGCCATGGAAAATATTTCAGTTGCGTTACTGAACACGAGGCTGCATCCATTTGTGACAGGGTGATGGTAAAACACTGTCTTTGCCTGATTCAATTTTCATTCCAAACATATAAACAAAACATGAATCTTTACAACAAAGAAACTCTTCCACAATAGACATGTTTGAAGACTGAGTTTATGAAAGGTGATTGTTGAGCTCATGAAAGCTCCAAATATTTCAAAATGGGCAGAACTAAGGATCATTTCAAGTGTAAAACGGTCACAAAATTATTTAAAACCACGACAGTGAAAGCTGCCAGACCTGACAAAAAGTGACATGACTAATGAATTACACTTAATGGCAACAGTCATAAATATTCACAAAGACTCCCTCAAGTTCATGACAGGTGGCATGTCAGTCTGATGCACAGCCCTTCAAGTCAAACCCGTTTGAGCCCACATCATTTCAAAAGTGATATTTACCTTATAATCTACCCATTACACTACATTTATTTGACTGTTATAGTTTATTAAACAGAGTAAACTATGTAAACAACATATGATAAGCATCAAGAATACAACAAATTGCTAAGTTTAACCACTGGTTCCAACCATCTGGTTTGTGTCTGGCCTTTGGCCACATGTCAGTTGATGGCAGTAGTTACTTATCAAAGAGAGTTTTCCCATCTAATCTTCAGACATGGATTAATTACAACAACAACAAAAAATGTTTAGGCTCAACAAGATCTAAATTGGCAATATTTTCACACACAAAGGAATCAAATATTAGGGAGAGGGTTAAAATATGAATACAGACACGCACCAGAACTTCTGAGCACTTCTTCCACCATAGGTACAATCTTTGCTGCCATCTTGAGGACAACCAGCCACAGGACAAGCATTGTAACAGTAACTCAGCCCCGAGCTGTGAGTACACGTCATCATATAGTAGATCAACTTAGGGATACACACATTAATTTTCATTTATGTCCTCATGGTCAGGCCCTTACTGTGTTTATGTGTCTTTAAAATATTCTGAATTAGTTATTGTGCAAACACAATCAAACTCCTTTTTGTTACAAGCTGGGTTTTTTATCTTCCTCACCAAAAGACTGACTAAAAACATCACTTTGACACTGAGAGTGACAATGAGTAGATTGTTGTTTATGTGTCGCTTGATTCATCACCATCTGGATGCATATTTTCCTATAAATAACAATGTTATTGATGCTAAATTGTCAAAACAGCACAGGCAGATAGTCTTGTTGCATCACTCTGATGTTGTTTCCAGGTCCCGGCTTGGCCTTCATTGCTAACCCTCAGGCTATAGCCATGATGCCTCTGCCCCAACTGTGGTCCATCTGTTTCTTTGTCATGCTCATTCTCTTGGGTTTGGACACACAAGTAAGATTTAATCCCCCCCCCCCCTTTTTTTCAGAGGATCACATTTACATTTGGAATTGCACTGACTCTTTCTCCCTTCGCTGTACAGTTTGTTGCCATGGAGGTGGTGATGACAACCATCATAGATATGTTCCCCATGGCAATGCGCAGGGCAGGCCGACGGGAACGTTTGCTCCTCATCTTCTGCCTCGTGTGCTTCTTTTCTCAACTCGTCATGCTCACTGAGGTCAGAATGTAATGTACCATGAACATTTATTATGTATTAATCCAATATGGCAGTGTATTGTTGCCAATAAACCACAATTTATATATCAGGATTTTTTCCTATCGTTCTAACAAGATGCTTTCAGCTTTGAATTAGGGGTGCACGAAATTATCAGCATCTTATCGATATCAAACGATAAAAGCTCTAAATTGAAATGACAGGCCGATAACAAGACTCCCTGATGATGTGCGTGTGATGCAAACCATTGAGTAGTTTTATTATTTTGCATCCCTACTCATGACATTTTACTTACATCATACCTGACGTTGGTTGATATATCAGTCTTCATCTGAAAAAAATCTCTGTTGTCTCTGCTCTCATCTTTAGGGAGGCATGTATGTGTTCCAGTTGTTTGACTACTATGCTTGTAACGGAGCCTGCATCCTTTTTATGTGTGTGTTTGAAACCCTTGCACTGGCATGGCTTTTTGGTAGGTAACCTTTGTTATAAAGGGGCATCAACAGTACTCCTAATAGACCATATTGATATGGCAGCCATCTTGTCCGCTGTGTGCCAAGTTGCAAGTAGTATAAACAGACGGGATCTGACACATCCTTATTCTTTCACAGCTTCCCAAATGATGAGCAACTGTAAAAACAATAGATTAAACGCATATGTAGGTTACCTCGCAAGCTAATATTAGCGGTTGTCTTCCCAGCAACTTTCCAGTTAACAGTTTTGTATTGTTACATGATATGATAGTGGAGGTGTGAATTAGTTTTAAAACATCAACACTTACCTATGACACACTTATTTAGGCCTGGAAGTGAAACACACTGGATGTAATCAATCAGTAATGTTAGCTAGGAAGTGGCCGGATGCTAACGTTAGCCCATGGGTTATCAAATATGTTGTTTTACCTCAAAATACGGCCAAATTTAGATCCAGAATTTCATTGTTCGGTACCTTTTCAGTTTCATCTTAAGTGGTGAAATAATAATAATTCGTCAGATTCCCTACACTTACATCTGCAACCTTCAACACAGCAGCATAACATTATCCCAGCACCATGAGAAAAATGGCCACCGCGTGAATATAGTCTGTGACTAGTTCAGTGATCTTTTATGCATAAAAATTAAAACTTACCCTTTAAATGAGTCATTTACAAACATGTAGTCTGATCTGTTTCCTACACACAATGTTCATCCAACCTCATCTCCTATGAAGGGGCTGAGCGGTTGCATGGCATCATAAATGACATGACAGGTGTGCGTGCCAACCCGTTCTTTAAAATCTGCTGGCTTTACCTCACTCCTCTGGTCTCACTGGTGAGTACATACAGTATAAAAATATATGTCCTTATGTTAACTATAATCTTTTCATGTCCCACCATTAAATCTCTCCTTCTCTTATTTTCTCAGACCGCTTTTATATGTTCTTTAGTTTGGTACCAACCTCTGACGTTTAATTGCTGGTACGTGTATCCAGCCTGGGCATACGTGTTGGGCTGGGTACTGGCCGTCTCCTCCATCTTGCTTGTGCCGGGATTGGCACTGTATAAAGTGGCAACTGGGACTGGGAAGCTCAGTCAGTTGGGTTCAATAGATTGTCATAAATACTATTACAACTACTACTAACAATGACGACGACAACAACAACAACAACAACAACAACAACAACTATTATTATCATTGTTATTATTATTATTATTATTATTATTATTATTATTATTTGAATAAAGGATCTTATTTGGCCATTTTAAGATTTTGCTAAATAATGCATTAATCCAACTGACTGTGGACAGAATCTTTCAATCAGCTGCTATCTAAAAGCTTCAAAATGACAGCTGAAGTCCAACTCATGTGCTTGGTGACACCTTTTTATCTTAAAATCCCATCGCAAAACAATTGCTATCTAACAAGATTTGATTATGTCAATAAAAAGCAAAAGGGCAGTGTTTGTCTTCAGTCAAACAGTACTTATCACCGTACCTGTGTACTCACCCAAAAATAAAAATCAATTACCTGTAGTGTATTCATCCATCTGGATCATCTAGATTTAAACAGAGATGCACGTGTCCTTCTCTGCTGTAGCAAGGTCGTGGGGTGTAGCTTGGTTGAAAGAAAACAGTTCCACAGTCGCTCTACATAAGACTTGTTACAACCAGATCTGTAGATCATCTGTGAGTGAACTGTGAGAGTCAAATTCTTCATCTCACAAGTGCAATATTGAGTACAAACTACATGCTCTATAGTTTGTGGGAGGATCTGATCAAACATCCAGTATTACTGATACTGGTGGTTCCATTAGAACAATGTGATAGAGGTCTCGTTTCAGATGTTTCACATGTTTCACCTACTGAATATTTCTCTCAATTTCTTAGCGTCTCCATTATCTGTGCCAGCCTGACCCCTCCTGCGCGCTGCCCCAAAAGGGAGAAACTGAGCTGCAGCACATCATCGGGGAAGATCAGCAACAACAGCTGGCTGTCAGTTGATATGAGGCTTAAATTGATCCTGAACAGCTTGTTTAATGTGCTCAACAACTAAGGACTTGAATTTAGCTGGCTGGTTACTCATTGTGATATAGCTTAGAGTGTTCTATCACTACAAGTGTTGTGGTTATTGAAGAAGCTTTCTATTTTAATTACCCCATGCTGAGGTTACACTTTCAAAGTGTTATTTTTATAAAGAGACAATCGCGATTATCTCATCTTTTAATAAACTAAAAATTGCAATGTAAGATGTACACTCAATCATAAATGATTCAAAAATAAATGATTGTTATCTGTGCAGAATGTTGTTGAAATTGAAAGAGACCCCAGAAATACAATGGAGGAGAAATATCTCACGAAAAACACTTCTTACTTCTTCAACTGGCTCCATGATAACAATGCTATCATATTTTACTTGTCGTGAAAAAAATAATAAAAAGAACAAAGTCCAGAGAATTCTATCTGTCACCATGGCACTCAGTGGACAATGTGGGAAGGATACTTTTGTAATGGTTTTCAAGAGCAGGAAGACGATCAAGCACATGTATACATGTGTATCTTGCATGTGCATCACAGCCTTGTTGACGCGTATCAGTTTCCGTGGAGGCAGCTGGATGACCTCAAGGTGATGCAAACTAGAAACTAGAATCACTGCTTCGTAGTTTTATGCCTTTGCCAATCTGTCAAGTAGCAGTTAACATCCGTGATATACAGAATGTAGTGAAAACTTGAAGGAGTCTGATAATGTATCACTATATAAACTTGTATGATTCCAGTAGAGGGTGCCATCGTTTACAGAGGCGTACAGAGGAGTGATAGTGAGCCTCGTCGCACGGCGCCTCGACAACCCCCTAAAGCTTTGTAAGTTAATTGAGAGAAACAAAAAACAGTCAAATTTCATTGTGTGTGTTCACGTGTTGGGCCAATAAAGCTGCTTCTGATACAACACACAGCCGTGACAGCAGACGATGCTTCATATACTGATGTTGTTGCAAAGATGCTACAAAGTGTAAAATGTGTTCTTCTCTCACTCATGTTCAATTTAAAAGAGGACATCCGAGATTAGCGTTCATCATCCCACAAATGTTAACTGGTCACAGTCTCCCCTCTGTTCCTCAGTTATACTGTTTGAAAATAGCCAGAAAAGTGTTTTGTAGAGTTTTATGATGTCATAGTGAAGCTGTTATTATATTTTGAATATAAAATGTCATCACTTCATCATTTTATTCAATTAGACGTTAGAAATCTTGAGTTTGGGCCTTTAATGTGCTCTGTGACCTTGTTCTTTCACCACCAAATTTTCATCAGTTCATCCTTGAGTGCAAGAGGACGCTGGTGCCAACTCTGATGAAATGCCAGTGAGATATCGCACTCACAAGAATGATAAGAAGGGACAGAAGGGCAACCTGAAAACATAATGTCTCTGACCCTAGCTGTCAAAGACGTAGAAGCGTATAAATATCACAAATTGAAACACTAAAAGAGTCTCTTTTTAATGCAATCGCTTTATTTAAATACCTGAAAATTATGACAAATATACCGTATAAACCAATTTAAATTTCAAAAATATGTGCATGGCTGGCACATGCACAAAGAAATTGAAGGAACGAAAAATAATCAAACACATACCACATGCACTTAACCACTGGGCCGACATACTTCTGTACTTACAAGCTGTCACACTCTCCCATACGCACAATGCCAACTTCTCTCTATCTATGACATCATCAACCCATCTAAAAACAGATGAACACATAACAACAATCAAAAGTTTGGTGCAAAGAAAGAGAAACATCATCAGAGAAAAAGCAGACAATAAAGCTGCTGCATGAGAGGGAATATGATAACTGATTATCTCGGAGATTCATAGTCTGTATTTTTTTTTTACCGAACAAAGACTTCAGTGAGCTAAATGAGTGTGATAACGTGTGAAGGTTGTGCCCTGGAAATGCGAAACAATACCAAGTGAAAGAGAGTTTTTAAGGCTTCGTTGAAAAGTATTTGGATAGAAGTCCTTGCAGCAGTCCAGTGTAGTGCACTTTGTGACGTTGCAGAAAAACTGACACCAGCTGAGCCTCAGGATTTGTGGGAGCCTTGAGCTTCAGCTGCGTTGGTTCGAAGGCCACAGTCCTGTTTATCGCCGTGTTTGGACTGCTGGGATCCCTCTCGGGTAAAGCAGGTCAGAAGAGACATTTACCTACCAGGAGATGGATCATCTTTTCCCTGAATTAAGCTGGTCTGACAGTGAAACGACCAACTCAACGGATAAAACATACCGTAGTTCATCCATGCATTAAGCACCACCTGTGTGAGCCAGTTTCCTGTGCCTCCAGAGGAACGCATTATATTTTACATAATCCTTTAAGTGGCTCACATGCACAAGCTCCTCTACTCGTCTGTGTGGCCTTTCAAAGTCTGCAGAGGCTATGTGAAATAAAGATGGTGCCTCGGGATTGAATTGCACTTGAGTGCAATTCATTCATTTAAAAAGCAACTTTCAGATTTCAAATGGGGCTTTTTCATTGGCACTTTTGGTCACACCCAGTCAAACCATGCTGTGCCGATTCGCATTTCTATCACCAGTTTAACCACGAAGGTTGAGTCATGACTAGGATGGACCATCTCCAGAGTGGGGCCAAAGCCCGTCCACCCCACCTCCTTGCAGCGATGTCTCAGGACAGTGACTGCCCCACAATGACCCCTCTTCAATACTCAGTATATGTCTGTGCAGGGGACCAGACAGAAATATGTTTTTTTTAAGTCTTGTGTGTTTATCTCTCTGTGCTTTAGTAGCTTCTAACCAAATGAAGTGTAGTTTCTTTTCTGCTTTCCTGTTGGGACTTTCAGACACCTGCTGTGTTTTACTCTTTCATCAAGCTTGATTTCATCTGTATAGGAGTTGATTTAAGGGCTGCTGGTAAAAGTCCAACATTTCCTGATTTTGCGTCATAATAAATAACAAAAAAACAGGCTTTGACACTGAATTAGCAAAGCTTGTTTGTCAGCTATTCTTTGATAATACTGTATAATACATCAGCTGATATATTGTTTTATAAAACTAGGTTCAAATGACCAGGGATAAACCATTAAATCTACATATGATATCCAAATTAACTACTAGCCTTCCACTGGCCAGCCCTGAGTAATTCCCCCTTTAAAAGGCACTGCAGATTGTGCTAACCAGTAGAACTATCAGGAGGCATAACGGTGACTTCCTCTGAAGATTTAAAACCGGCCTCGAGCTCCCTGCCTTGTCCTGAGTGAGACTGCTGTGGCACAGGACAGGTGTGGTTTGGTTCTGGGATGGTAGCGAAGACGTGCGAAGGCAGCCCCTCTGAGCTCTCAGCAGCTAGTGGGCCTTTGGTGTCATCTGTGGAAATACTTGGTGGTTCTTGGATTTGTACATTTTCCAGGATTTTAAGGTCGGGGTAGCTGCCAGACTCTGCCATGCACCGGTGTACATGCTCCCAGGCTGTGAGACCGTTAAGGCTGCAGGTGGGGTTGCTGGCAGCCTGACACAGTAGCTCAGTGTGCTGGCGCAGCTGGGCAATGTCTCGCTCTGTGCTGTTGCTCTGGCGCAGCAGTTCCTTTGTGCGCAGCGTAATGTCCAGCAGACCTGATTGTTTGAGGATTTCTACTGTGTTGAGGAAACGGCGATGGCGAGTGCCGCTGCCGCTGCCATGTCTGTGAGGCCCTCTGGTTGAGATGGAGGAGCCAGATGTGGAGCTCCAGCTTGAGGAGACAGTTGTGGAACTGGAGGAGGACTGACTATCTCTGGCTGAAGGTGAATTTGGCAGCCCAGAGGTTATGACTGCTAATTTGGGTTGCTTCTTAAGGTGCTGCTCGGGCAGATTCACAAGTGTGTCATCATTCTTATGCTCGGTGCACACCCTCTTGCTCAGATTCTGGGATTCATCGTTGCATGAAGATTTATCAGGCGGCTTCTTGCTGGGGTGTGGTGCAATGCGGGGGTAGGAGTTGAGAATTGGTAGGTAAGTGCCATTTGTTTTCTTCCCCGTGGCGTCGGACTTTCGAAACGAGGGCTTGTGGAGCTGGAGGGTGGCCAGCAACAAGTTGGGCTGTTGTAAAAGGATCACGTGGGCATCACCAGAACTGCTGGTCCCCCCGCTTCCATTCCTCTGGGGCAGCTTACCTGTTTTCTGGATCATGTCCTGCTGTAGGAGATAAAGATAAAACAAGGTGCAAAGGGCAGCATACAACTAATGGGTATGAGTAAATTTCATCGATTATAAAGCAATCAAATGGGAGGACTGGGGAGGGGTTTCACAGAATAATCGACTACCAAAGCCGTGATTTGTTGTAGACTTATCATATCGGAAATCTTAACCTGGTGCAATAATAACTGACATCCTAATGCATCATAGTAGTCTATACAGAGCTTTTGAGATGGCCATCTAACAACAGGGTGGCCATAACTTTGGTTATGAAACAGTAGCTCAAGTTCAGACAAGCCCGACAGATTGCAGCTCATTTGTAAACAGCAGCTTGAATCCAATTATCCACCCTTTGGACTTGCAAATTGAGCTCTTACGGACATCCGCCGTATGTACAGTGTTGTGTTGACTGTCAAAATCTGTGTGGGGGCGTGAGGCTGCAAGGCCATATAATCCGCTCATACAGGCTACAGACTACAATAAAATACTTTTTGAAAACATCTATAGCCTGTGCTTCTAAAAGCTTTATGATTGTTTTTGTAAAATGACACAAAAACATTTTGGCTTTCATCAATTTGAAAACTCACTTATTTAGAATACATGTAAAATAGATGGCAGCCAGAACTTGTACTGACATTCGTTTGTCTTTGATACTTAATTTTTAACATTGTCTTTTTTATACATCACCTATTCTATGCTTCAGCTCTCTTCAACCCTTCAACCCCAGGTCTCTGGTGTTCACTGCCTTGGGAACAAGCTATTTCACACCTTTCTATGGGCAATTTAAGAGAATCATTGTCAGCACAGGACTAGTGTCTATTCCTGTCTTACCTGCTTGAGCACCATGTTGTTCATGATGTAAATGGGTGAAAGTTGATGGCCTGCTGGCAGTAGGGTAGGATTCACAGAATTCCCTTGCCCAGTTTTTTGGTTTTGTCCCGACTGTGAGGCTTCTGCAAACTCACTGCCTCCGGACTGGCTTTTGTTGCTCCGCTGGTCGTCCACATCTGTCTGCTGCCAATCTGAGGCGTCTGCAGAGAAGTTAAAATGGAGCAAACTGACAAATGCTGATGGATACAGAGTGAAACCACACTAAGGGATTGATGGCCTTTTATGACATAAGCTGGGATTGATATTGTTGCCCTTTTTTATACCATCTTATGTATTACTACCATACATCACAGTATGCAAACATATACTATCCAAAGAAGGGAAAAGAGAGGGTAAGGTGTATATTCATATTTCAACTCCTTTTTGGTATATTCCTCACATTCATAATGACATGTCAATGGATAATCAAATTAAACCTGAAAGTCAGCACAATAACGTCCTTATCATTGTTTAATTTGTAATTCAAGAAAATAACATACTGCACTGTTCATCACATGCAGCATTTATATTGATCAAAGCTTGAGCTGACTTGTAAATGGGAGTCTATGTGAGCTAGCCGGAGAGAACAAAGCTTGGCAAATTGTCATTCTCTAGTTATTTATGTGCTAAATTTACTCACCAGAGTAGCCAGAGTCTTTTTCAGAACTGCAGTGGGACCCCCGTCCACTGGAGCTGTCTGCGTCCTTGTTTTTACGGATTGCCATCAGAGTCGTGCTGTTGCTCTTATCTTTAGCATTCTTGCTGGATGGAGCACAAACACTGTGCTCATTTGAGCAAGGCTGTTCCTTCGGCATACTGGACCCTAATTAGAGAATATGTTGAACGTCTCTGAACACCGGGAATCATCAGCATTTGAACAAAACAACGCTTTAGTCTCATGAGACACCTGCCCAGGTTGCACAATGCCATTTCTCATTTCTCGCAGGGAGAGGATCTAGCCTCTAATGATTGGTATAGATATTTATGCTTTTTTTAAAATATATATATTAAAAAGTAGGTAAACAGCACTGTACTGAATTTGTGTACTCAGAGGAGTTGTGTATATTTAAAAGGTGCCCAAACTCTACATTTATGCATAAGTTTTGTACAACAAATGATAAATTTAAGATAAAAAAAAAACAGTTAACTCGATCTGTATAATCCTCCTCCACCTTTCCCACTGTTTTTGTGCATGTGTGAACACGTGCATATCCACCATATATTCGCAGCCAATGGCATGCAAGGTTACCATGTGAACAGTGATGTGCACAAGGGGGGGCAGGGGGGGCAGTCGCCCCTCCTCATGGCCCAATTGTTGACAAACGTGCGCTAAAGTGCCCTCCTGGGAGCCAAAACGTGCGCTAAAGTGCCCTCCTGGGAGCCAAAATGTGCGCTAAAGTGCCCTCTTGGGAGCCAAAAAAGCGTGCCAAAGTGCCCTCTTGGGAGCCAAAACACACTAAACCTCCCCCCTTGGCTGGTTAAAACATGATAAACTGCCCTCTTGGGAGCCAAAACACGCGCTAAAGTGCCCTCTTGGGAGCCAAAACGCGCACTAAAGTGCCCTTCTTTTCGCCCCTGCCCTTCAAAAAGTCTGTGTACGCCACTGCATGTGAAGCCATATAAAATGTTGTAATTCGAGCTAGGAGGCAGACACATGCCACACAGTCAACTAGTGTTCTTACAAGACAGCTCGTCCAGGGGTTAAACATTTATTTTATCTTATTTTCTCTAATACCCAGCTGTATGACAACAATCAATCTTAAAGCCATAGTAGCTACAATGGTCCTCCACATGTGGCCCTTACATGTGTGTCTGATATAAATATTATGTTTTTAAAGGCACAATATGTAATGTCTGCGGCTAACCAAACAAAAGGAGTTTTCTGCATGTTGTGAGGGGAGGGCTGGGCAGAGCAGGGTGGCATGAGCACTGCAGCTGCTGGACCTTCTGGAGGAATTAACACCCAGCTTCACATCAGATTCTACTCTGATCTGGAGCCGTTTACAGACTATAGGAGAGCTCAGATATTACTTTTAAACTTTTGGGATCAAAACCATTGTTGGGGATATTGAGGACGCTGTAAGTGCACAACAAAAAAACACTAAAAAACGCTTATAATAAAGCTGGTCAGTTCTTAACATTTCAATGCAGAATTAATCAATCTTTCGATTATATAGTATGAGTCTATATGTTCTAAAGAACTTCATTGGATACTATGCTTCCCACACGATTCAATTTATCTGATATTCTATTGTGCCATAAACCTTGTGCTATATGTGCATTATGTAAATATATAAATAAAGCATTTTCTCTCTGATCTACGCAAGGACATCACTCCTTAGTTAATACTTCCACTCACAGAAGCTTTTAATACAATGTCATTCAGTGGACTTGATTGCTTTCGAGAACTGGTTGCATTAGTCTGATGGTCAAAGTACAAATCCAAAATAAACAGAACAGCACGTAGCCCATGTGAGAGAAGGGAAATTATCAGCCGGAACTCACTCTTAAATCGACCCCGACAGACATTTGATACTGTGCTGTCTGTTGAGTTCTTTGCCTCCAAGAGGAGTGAGGGATCTCTACAAAAGACACGAGTATGAACTGCGATAAGATCTGCACTGCAGCAGTACTCTCGACCTTTCACACAAATATATTCGCTTTCCGTTTTCATTGAGAGGATGCCTGTTAAACTTTTTCGCTCATTTGTGTACGCTCGGCACGTGACTTTTTGATTCTTCGAAGTGGATGGTGGTTCCGTGAAGGCATCACACCTCGCTCTCAGCTGTAACAGCGGCACCCATCCTGCCCTCCCTCCCTCCTCCCTCCCCCTCTGTTATGTAACACTCAACTTTCAGTCCAGCCCTCTGTTACAAATACACTTCCTCTCACATTGACCGTGAACGTACACGAAAAAAAAAAAAAAAAAAAAAAAAAAGCACAAAATAAGGGGTCGACATTTTAGACGACACTATGGGTCGTCAACAGGCGAATAATTCACCCGAGACGAAGTTACAAAACAAGCGCTAATATAAAGTACTGAGGTTTAGCAACATCACGGCTTTCACAAAGTCAGCATATTAAACGCGTTATATGCTCTTTCTAAAGTGAAAAGAACCCCTACTTACCTCCAAATGCAAAAAAACAGCCAATTACTTCCAATAATTGTCGTTTCTTCCCTTATGCTCAATTTTAATGCGCCGAGCCACGCTGACATTAGGTAACAGCGCCATGTTTACATTGTTGTCTGTCGGAGTTGCGCTACAACATGATCCATTTTTCTTCTTTGTTAAACACCCCGGGTGTGATAAGACACCGTGCGGCGAAAACGGCTCGAGATTTGGCGACGTCTGTCAAACTATCCGGAATCGGAAGACCACATCCGATTGGTTTCAAAATAAAATACACGAGTGATGACAGAAAATAGGTTTTGACAGCAATTGCGGCCAGCCCGAAAACACCCAACTCAATTCAGAGTCATGTTATTGCTTTTAAATCCCATCAGTGAGGGTTTATGTTGACTTTAATCCAAAATGGCCACTTTGGGGCTTTTATTTTGAAATCCTGGCGCTTATTCTTGCCAGCTTGACTCCGCCGTTTGATGTAGCGATGAAATGTTTAAAAACGCATAATCGGTGTTTAAAACGTCATATCATTCGATCCTGTATCGAGGAACAGCATGGACACGGTCGTGGTTGTGGCCCACCTTCAACACACTGCTGCATAGGGTGATTCTTCTGTGCGTCACCTCAGCTGAACCCACTCTGACGCCTGTCGGACCAACTCTCCCCTATCTAAACGCCCATTGGTCTATGACATAACTACGGAAGCCAATCAGCAATTAGTGCACGTGCAGCAGGCAGAAACTGTAGAGAAACAAGGTCTGCAAAGACTAGAGAACAAGTGTCACCAAGTCTGTGTGCACATGGTAAATGTTACATTTGGGTTTTACAGATGAAAAATAAATAAAGCGTTGAGAGACGTTTTAGTCAAAGATCAAGGCTTAGTCACGTTATTTGGCTTTATTCCAGCAGCTAACTATTGACCACAGATATGCACTAATGTAGCCTATGAGCCACTGCTGCTCCCTGGAATAAAAAGCCTGTATATTCACAACTGTACTGCGCCTGGTTAGGAGTTCAATTCATGAATTAGCTGCAGCACATGTTTGTTTTACAATAGGCATCATGTGCAAAACGTCCATTAGTTTTTACATTTACTGTATAGAATGAAAATTGTGCTTTATAAGCCGTCCCGTATTCTCCAGAATGACTCTACGGTCATACTGCTGTGTCAGCATGCTTGCACATGTGAGCAGGAGTGGATAACAATGCAGCCATACAGTCAGAAGGTGGCTCTGCAGTCATGTAGACCTATAGTCACAGAAACTGGATGTTTGTGCAGAATAAAAACTGCTGAAACTCAAAACATTGCAGCAGACACTTTATTTTTACATTAAAACTTTAGAAATGACTTGATGGACATCCTCTTTACAAATAACAACGACATCAATACAATTCAAATATTTTCTAAACCGGCTGCAAGATAAGATCATAAAACAGGTGTGCCAATCGTTTGGCCAAATTACATAAACATGCAAGGTGCATGGCATTCTTTGTTAAATAAGGTTTGGCATCAAAAATCACACTTCTTCCTCACCCATTTCCACAGCAACTCCTCGGGATCCACAGCCAAGAATGAACAGCATCGTAGGTGAAATTGCTTGGGTGATCTCCACCTTTACACTTTGGGATAATTACATTTCTGGGAGTTAGGAATGTCAGGTGCATATGCCTAGCAGAGCAGGAGCGTCATTTAGACCTGGGTGTCTGCTGACGTGCATGGTCTCTGGGCAGGAGAATTTAATAAAAGTAGCACAGGTCTCTCGGGTGTGGGCCTTGGCTGCAGCGCTGGCCAGAATGTGCATGATCCTCAGCAGGGCAGTCTCACTGAAAAATCAAAAGCATATCAAATCAGATTGACACATAAAATGGAGGTGGACTAATTCAAAAAAAAAAAAAAAGAAAAAAAAAGAAAAAAAGTTTTGCATCTGTGAAGTTAGGCCACAGAAAGGCCAGAGCTCTGTGTGCACTAATGATGCCAGTGTATAGGCGTTACATGGGTCCTCTGGATGAGGAGAATACTTCTTATGAGTCAAGACACACACCTGCCAACATGGATGCTGGAGGCCAGACACCAGGCAGCCTCTCCTTCTGGGGTCGGGGGCTCCTGCAGAACTTGGCGGGACAAGCAGAGGGCCGCTCCTGCGAGCTGCGCGGGCAGAAACACCACACACTGGCCCTCGAGGAGAGACAGCTCCAGCAGATAGCGAGCCATCCACGCCACCTGAAGGCACAGGTGCACACACACCACTTACTTCAATACTTAGAAATAACCTCACGGTCACATGATTTGGAGGATGTTTCAATTGAAGTTCAGTGAAATAAAAAAAAAAAACAACAACAACTGGGGAAAGAACACGCAATGCTGATCTACCGTTGGACTGCAGCGAGCAACAGAGCCAAGAAGGAAGAGGAAATGCAGAGGGGGACAGTAGGACAAATCAAACTTGAGCCCGCAGAGGACTTTGCGCTCCATTCGCAGCAGCTGCTGCTTAGTGTAGGTGTGGTCCATCAAGTAGCAGAGCCCAGACACCTGGAGGAAGCAGCACAGAAAATACACTCAAATTTGTAAAAAAAAACAAACAAAAAACAACAGAATAAATAAATAAAAAAAAAAAAACAATAGTGTTCAACTCAGGGGTACCTCAGGGAGGAGACACTCTTCCTTCTTTGCAGCGAGGAAGAGGCAAACCATGCCGAGGAGCTGCAGGTTGGCTGTGTTCACCTTGATCTGACGCAGGGAGCGGTCGAGGAGGTGTATGGCCAGATAGAGGGTCTCTGCTTGAAACTGCATCATCTCCTGGTAGGAAATAAAAAAGGTCATTCGAGATTACAAACCATAGACGAAAGTAAAAAGTTTAAAAGCATCAGTTAGACATTTTGAGAAATGACATTATTCAGTGCTATGAGCAACAGCCAGCAACTGGTTGCAAAGCTAACCCAGTAAGCATAAAAACAATCTTACTAATTGGTATTTGTGCAGATTAAACGAAAATGTTAATTCTTGAGCTTTTGAGTCCTGGATGTTACTTTTGGATAGAGCCACACTAGCAGTTTCCCCCACCCCAGTCTTTATGTAAATTGGGCAGATACTAGCTTGATATTTACCATACAGACACGAGTGGTATCATTCTGACTCTTTGCAAGAAAGTAAAGAAAATAAAAGCTTGTTCCCTCAAATGTAGAACTATCCCATTAAACGTGCACAATGTAATGTTTGCCACTAGGGGCGTCACAATCTAAATAAAACGAGCACTCATTCTTTTGCCAACCTGAAGAACATGTGACCTTCTATGATCTGAATGGCTAGAACAGCTTTGTTCTGAGGGAGAAGAAACCCTCCCCCTGCAGTGACACTTACATGAACTTGAATGAGCCAGTCCACCAGTACGGCACGAGTGACGTCAGTAAAGGGCTGGGGGAGGTCAGCGTTGGGCATAGAGTTTTGTGTTTGAGTTCTCTGCAGGGTAAAACCACAAAACAGGAGGCTGACACCAAATATTTTATAGAGATACCACAAGTGTTTGTGCCAGTCCTCTAGGTTGTCCTTCTTGTATGCAACTAGTGATTGCGCTGTTCCATCCTTAAAGAAAAAAAAAAAAACTGGAAATAACAGGAGACTAATGAAGCCGTATAGCGACCTCTGTCCACAATGTCTCACCATCATATCCAGGAACATGTCCCAGGCGTATGTCCGGTCCCATATGAGGTCCAGCTTCTCCAGTGCCAACTCCACTTCACGGCGCAGCAAGCTGGGCACTAGTGCCTGGAGGCTGTGAAGACCCTGCAGCCCGAGAGGGTGAAGAAGCACAGTCTTGTCCATACACCCATCTGCTCCACAGGATGGAAAATAGGACAAGGGAGAAAGGAAGGAATGACATGCAAGTTACTAATGTTGTGGTCGACTGTTCGAGTTAGTACTTTCGAAACTGACACTATATTGTTTGTTTTTTTTTTTAAAGAGAGACATTCTGCTCATTTTCAGGTTCATCATTTTATCCTGGGTTCCAACTAGAATAGGTTTGCACGTTTAAATGCATCAGTTTTCTCATAACGTCCATTGCAGCTCTGTAATCCCCCTGTCTAAAACACTAGTAGCTCCTGTCTCTTAAGCCCCCCTCCTGAATACCCAGTCTGCCCTGATTGTGTGTGTGTGCTGGCCACACACACGCACACACACCTGAGCTAGCGCTGCTTAAAACAGAGCAACTGTGCCAAGTCAATTCTTATGTGCCAAACTGGCGACTGGGCGTAAACTATGCAAATGTTTGACACGATGTGACGTCACAAAAATCACAGAATTAATAAGGGTGAGACTACAGACCAGTCGTCTCAGGAGCAGTGTTTCCTGTGGGACAGAGGGGCTTCTGTTCGTGCGGACTTTGACCTTTTCCATAAAACGTTTTTTTTTTTTTTTTTTTAAAACACTGAACGACAGGATAAAAATGAAAAAGCTGAAGAGAGCTCCTTTAAAAAAGACAAGTTTCATAATGATTACACTACCAACTGAGCACGTGCGACTGTCCTCATGGAACCCCATGATGATGTCCTCATTCGTCTGCGTAGATAACCTCCTTTCCTGCAAAGAAGACGCCTTACTCATCAGTGAGACATGCGTTAGTGCGACTGGTGTGATCATGACAGGGAAAAGCATGTTACAGCATCTCCCAAAGGGCATTCCTCTTAATGTCAGACTACTTTGAAGGGAAAAGAAGCTAGAACAGAACAGGTGCCAAGATGAGACGGACGGCATGCGTTTGGTGAGGACGACAAGCAGGACAGAGAAGGTGTACCCATCTGCATTCAGTCTCCATTTTGACAGGGGCCATCCTGGACTCGTCTACCTCTGCAGGCTGCCAGCGGTCTATGGGCACACAGGCATTAGCCCAAGTTCTTAACGGGGCTCGCCTCTCATCCGCCTGGAGGGACAACACAGACACAAATGCTGTGCACTGGTACTGATGCGATACTGGACACTCAAAACTGATCTAGTCTCATGTCTTTGATGGTGAGCGGAGTTGGTTCACGCTCTGTATGACAGTCAGTAGTGGCATGAAATGAGTGTCCCTGAAGGATGGTTCTAATCAGAGACTGATCCACACCTGGGATCATGGCAGGTGAGCGCAATAACTTCAGATCAAGGTTTAATCAAGGAGTTTCTCTGTTATCCCACTCATAAGATTAATCAATAGATAATATCTACTATCAAATACCTAGAACGTGAATGAGGGGAAAGAATAAACTAAAGAATATTAGTAGATTAGGACAACCTGGTGATGCCAGCTGATGAGCCCTCACTTCTAAACTTTTGAATTTTCTTGATAAAATGTGATTTGGACCGGTTCCGCTGAGCTCACCGAGCAGACGCTCACCTTCTTGTGTAAGTCCAGCAGGGGCTTGGAGTCGCAGAAACCAGTCCTGGCCATGGTCTCAGCCGGTGACAGTGTTTCCGTGTCGGGCCGCTGCAGCTACTTATCCACAGGTGTCAGCGGAGGCCTGAGCGGAGAGAGTGGCCATGCTGCCCGAGACAGCGGCTGATAAAGCCAGGTGGGCCGCGCTGATTGGGGTGGGGACACCGGCGTCCAGGTAGACAGGTGGAGATAAGGACTTCCGGTCGACGTTTGAAAAATAAACCGCGTTCTTTTATGCGACTGACAAAAAAACAAACAAAAAAAACGTGGTGATTTTTTATTTTTTTTTACGTGCTTCACATATTAATTGGCTGATGGGAATCCATGCATACCGTCTTTAGCCATACAGATACATATCGTCACCCTCTTAAAGTAATGGTCTAAGACATAGTTTCAAGTAAAAAAAAACAAAAAACTGAAAAAACTGAACTAAATATAGAGTTAATGATATTTATTAACCATTTCACGCAAATGGTTAGTACAATAGATGACTATTTGCATGGTCCCTTGGGGAAAAAATAGGTCTTGAAAAGCTTATAAAATTGTCGTATGTCGTAATATGTGAGGACAGAATATTACAAGTACTTTCCTTGTGTCAAAATCAAGGCAGTACCCAGGATTTTAGAAATACTGAGGTCAAGTCCCCGAATGCAACCTCAGCTACCCCAATTAAATTGAGTTTAGTTGATAGCTTGACTATCAACCAAAGAATAAAGACTCCGTGTCAATTTAAAAGTGGGTTAGTCAAAAATATTACCGGGGGTACGAAATATACAACTTTATTATTTTTGTGTCTTCAAGGACTTGAACTGTCAGATTCAAGGATTTTGACTCTAAAGTGTTATCAGAGATAATATCTGAAATAATGCAGGTCACATGACCTCTGTATCATCAATGGTAGCTACAGCACTGGTCACATTAGCTTAGCTTCATAATGCTTGCAGAGCTGCTGCAGTGTATTTTATAAGGACAGACAGGTGTACACTATAAGAAACCACACCCACACACGTTTTGTTCAGTAAAAACGTTTACTGGCACATTATAGTTGCAAATGTTATAAGCTACCATATTGTAGCAGGTATAACCCGTTACATTGTAAAGTCTTGCAAAGGGGGGGCTGAAACTGTCTACCAGGACAACGTCCTCCCCTTAAAGATTGCTTTTTTTCATTGCCCTCTGAGCCTCAACTAACAGCAACAAGCAAAGAAAATCTTGTTACACCAGCATCAGGTGTGACATTCGTGACTGTTGATCACATTCAAATATACAGAGAAGCAAGGTAACCATAGTAAAGCTGCAAATCAAATACTAAAAAGCTGCAGGCCTCCCCTTCTACTAATGCTGCATTCACCATCAAGCTTTTTTTAGTTGTTTTTTTTTTTTTTGGTATTTACACAATAGTGAGGAGGCACTTGTTGTGCCTGTGTATGCCTACAGGAGAGGTCAGGGGTATTAACTTGCATGTTTAGCTGTGAAGCATTGCTTAAAGCGTGGCCAGCAGCAGCGAGGTTCAGAGTATGGCTTCACAACCAATATTTAAAAAAGTTCAGCAGCACCCCCTTATGGCCATGATAGCAATGAAGGCAAATCCACAGTGGAGTCCATCAGTGCAGTGGTTCTGATATCTGATCCTGCAGTTTCCAAAGCAGGACACTAGGCTAGAGTATGATGGCTGTGCCTGAGCCAGTGAGAAGAGGTGCTGGAGTTGTGAACTGTAAATCAAAGCCATTTCCACAGAGATCACATTTTCATCCGCAGGAACTGGGGCTACCTGCTGTCCAGCAACGGGAGTCAAAAACCATCTGCTTTTTTCTGTGCCCTCGTCATCACTTTCACCCGAACGTCTCACCATCACTCACACAAACTTAAATAAAAACAAATTAATGTGTGACATGATGGGTGGATGCTGGTTGATGCTTTTGCTAAACCTTTAAATATCACTGAAGAATTAGCAATCTTTTAAATTCTAAAACGTCAATTTCATTACTCTCATCTTTTCAAAAAGGGTACAATTTAAAAATGCAATCTTCAAAATGTAGGAAAATTTAAGTGCTGAGGAAATTGTATCTAGTTTAAAAAGGAATTATAAAATAGCTAATGTCATTTTATCTTGATAATACTTTAATATATGTCGAATTATGCAAATTATGAACAGTGAATTCAGTTCGGTTTCAGAATGTGATATTGCAAACCAAAAAATAATTGCCCATTTAATATGAAATTACTGATAGTAGCACATTAGCTAAACAAACAATAAAGTTGGAAATCCCATGAAATGAAGAACTTAATCAAAAAGGCCATTTAAAAACTTTAATATATATATTTTATATAATGTATACTTAAACAAGACAATGCGTCTTCCAAAATCATAGAAATAGATGGACACAAAAAGAAGTAAAATCAACAAAAACAATGACAAACCAAAAAAAAAAAGATTTTGATGTTCCTTTAGTGAAGCTCGAAGAGCATCCAACATCTCTTCCAGCAATAGGCAATATAAAACGCTGGTGTCAACATGAGCACTTTTCTATATGCTGTCCAGAACCTCTCAATCATGTGCCATCATAAACCAATCAGCAGATTTACGTTTAGACTTGACAATACATAAGCTGATGTTTTGATTAGTTCCTCCTGTCCGCAGCAGGTTGAAGGTTGGTCTACCAGCTCATGCACAGTTTAGTTGGGATTGTAAACCTGCAAACTGTTGCTCCAGACATACAACTACGTAGATTTAAGTGCCTTGACACAGCATTAAAAAACAAAACAAAAGAAAAACAAAGGTTCTAAACATCAAATGTGGAATCATTTGAAGTGATAAATGTCCACCAAGTCAGTCGATTTTTGGCCTCATTATGAAATACTTAACATCATTTGAACGCTCTTTCTTTAAATACGGGAACACTCAAAGGCTTATTTTAAAAAATATTTTAAAACTTACACTGATATTACAAATGAACAAAAGATTGGTGCCCAACTCTTCAGCTAGAATGTGACAATTACTGTATTGAGGACAGTGGATGGCTGTGTTCATCTACATTGGTCTCTACACAGATCGGGGAACAACTGTGGTCAAGCACCTAGTCTCTATTCTCCTCTTTCCTTCTATTTTTATGGTCTCTAACACGCAACACACAACTGGCCTTAATGAAATGTACAGCTCCAACCAGAAGCTGGTTGGTCGATAAGTCAGTCTGGACACAGTGACGTGGACTTTCAGAGCCTGACTGCTGCAACACTTTGAGTTAAATTAAGCAACTTTTAAAGCAAAGGTTAGCCATGCAAGAGTTTCTATTCCTGACTGAGTCAATTTAGCGCTGATCTGGTCACAGCAATCATAAATTACATGCTTGTTCTGCTTGTTCCCTTTTAGAAAGGCCATCGAGTGTGCCGAGTAGTGTCCTCTCGTCGATATTCCAGCAATAGTTCAGTTTAAAAACATGCACAAAACAGACACAAATGGATGGTTGTGAATCAAAAATGGATGGTTGAGAATCAAAAATGGTTGTTGAGACATTCTCCTTCACACACACGTACACACACACACACACTGACGCGTCCATTCGTTTATACACGTGCAGTGCAAACACAGAAATGGCAACCCTCCTCCCCTCTTCTCTGCCCCATTTTCCCCCACTGTAAGAACAGTTTCACACTTGATTTGTAACAGCAAGTTCCAGAAAGAGCACTTGTTAAAAAAAATGAAAAAGTAAATCACAAAGTATGCAGAAATATGGCTTTACATTTAAAACCGCAACAATCAATGAAATAAAAATGTGTCTTTTTCCCCAAATCTTTTCCATTTCCTAATTTCGATTATAATTCTTTTAATTCTATCAAGTACGTTTGTGTGTATATATATGCAGTCTATGCATGGGTGTGTGTGTGTGTGTTTATGTAGCATGGGTACAGCTGGTAAAGAGGTGGTACTTGCTGGCATAACCTGGTTTTCAAAGTGTCAAAGGCTTTGATGTGGTACCCAGTGTAGTGCAGCAGAGGTCCCGCAGGGAAAGCCTGAAGCCGACCCTGAGAGGACGTAGAGAGACAAAGCTGCCGGTCTATCCACACAAACCTGCTGAGGTCAGTCATTCACGGCCCGTGTGTTCAATCCATATTCTATGATCGCATCTTCTCTGATTTGCCAGTGCGAGTGTGTGTGTGTGTGTGTGTGTGTGTTTGCGTGTCTGTGAGTATATGTGCGTTAAAGACCGAATGAAAATGTGTTTTGTGCAAGTTGTCGTTTGTGTCATTCCAACTCCCCAGCAGTGCAAGTGTGTATGTGGGATTGTGATCGTGTGTAAGCCTGCCTGCATGTTCAAGAGTCTGAGTGATCATTCCCGTATGCTGGCAGAGTAGGAGAACTGAGGGAAGTGTGTACGCTGATCTGAATCCTCTGGATCTAAGCTGTCATCTGGAGTATGAGAATGAAGAGAGAGAAAAAAAATTATATCCACAAGCAAAATGTTTTATATAATGTGTACAAACACGTATGAACCCAGTAAAAAAAAGCACAAATGACAGATGTCTATCTACTTACACTTGTCAGGGGGAGTTATTGTTATGGTTTGTGCTGTGAACTCATCATCGAAGTAGCGCGTGTCCGTCTCCGATGTGACCTGGGGCTTGAAGGGTGGAACAAGCTGAGGAGGAGCAGAATATCGATGATTTTACATTCTGCACATTTTATATTAAAGGGGACTCGTTATGTATGATTTTGTTTCACCAAAATGAGAGAATAAAACATGCTGTCAAGCACAGGTGCAAGAGGAAGGCACTATTCGATCTGTGGATGCTGCCCCTCGGCAGGCTTCTGGAAGGTGGGTGAACTCTGAATCATGCAAAGCTATACTAGTGGAGTCCTAGAATAAAAAGTTGGAAATTGGCATAATAGGTCCCCTTTAAATGTCACATCATTTCTGTTTTCTCCCCAGCACCGCACCTTCTTGTCAATAACATCTTGCCAGTTGATGGAGGTGAAGAACTTGTGGTTCATCACATCTTTGGCATCATCTGGTCCACCTCCGAGCCTGTAAACAAAACAAAACATGTCATCATCAACAACCACTCAGCAGACACCTTTTCTTTAAACAGATAATTATACAAACTGGTGTTGTTCTCTTCTTACTTGTATTTACCAATTTTTAGCTAAATTGTATTTTTCATTTCCTTCCTTACAAGTGCATGTGTTAGTAAGCCTGCGGGCGGTGCTCAATGTGCTAATATTAGATGTCATTCGACTGTTCCCAGAAACAACAGGGCTAGACCAAAACAACAATCAATTATACCCTTGTTTATGGCCATTACCCTGTACCAAAACTAATCAAGAAGGAACAAGGGTTTAATAATGTGGTTACTTATTTTATAACTGTATGTGTGCTGCCCCCAAGCACAGTGGACAGGTGCAAAGAAATTGTTTTTCTGGCTTCAGGAACCAGTTACTGAGCCATGTTTTCTCACTCACAAAATACAAACACAGTACAAATGTATTGTATACCTAAATAAATTGTCTGTTATTTAATGAATCATAGACTAATATTTTTTGGGGCGGATTTTGCTGGGATTTGAACAGATACAGTAGTGTTGGATGTGCTGAGAGAACCGACAATATTTCTTTTTAAACTTCTAAATGTCCTGCCCTGTCCCTAAAAACCAGTTTCAAAAGATCCTTATCAAAAGGCTGTTGATATAATTTAATGGTTCTTCATAAATCATTTATATGGCTGCAGTAAATAGATGTTAACAAAAACAGACCTCCATCAATATCTGGCTATTCTCAGGCTTTCATGAAACCCATGTTTTCAATTTCCTTAATATCTGTAAAACTTTTTTAGGCATCATTTGTATTTCAATCCTTCCAATACTAATAGAACAAGGGACACTGACGTTATCATGTGCTTATTTTTTCCCCAATTATTCTCACATATTATTAACTTTAATGGTGTAAAAGTATACATCAGCAGCCAACCACAAACCTTTGTTTGGGGTCCTTTTTGAGCAGACCTGCCAGCAGGGCCTTGGCCTCAGGAGCCAGGTTCTTGGGGAAGCGGATCTCCTCCATGAGAATAAGCTCAAAAAGACGCTCATGGTCCTGGTTGTAGAAGGGCAACCGGCCACACATCATCTCATACATCACCACTCCCAGTCCCCACCAGTCCACCGCCCGTCCATAGTCATTGTCCTCTAGCACCTGACAGAGTAGGAGTTAAAACAAATTAAACAATAGAAATTTTTAAGGTCCTATTCACAGACACCAAAATGAGTCCAGTTATTAAACTCAATTCAAGCTCATCCAGAATGCGGCATCGTGCTTATTTACATAAACCTGGTGAGAAAACACATAAGTGTCAGAACCCCCAGGAACTATGGAGTTACCTCTGGTGCCAGGTACTCCGGGGTTCCACAGAAGGTTTTCATGGTAGCGCCGTCCGTGATGCCTTCTTTACACAGCCCAAAGTCTGTTATCTTTATGTGGCCGTCCTTGTCTAACATGAGGTTCTCCAGCTGTGCAGGGAAAGATTCAAATTAGAGTCAAATTAGTTGACAGCTATGACGGGAAAATGAGTGAAAAATGGAATATAGTTGAGAGCCCCTATGAGTACAATACATGACTGAGGAGGAGGACTCCACAGTGCATGTAAGAAGTACATTTGCAAAAAAGTTAACTTGTAATATCTTTTTTCAATATAGTCATTGCAGCACTTATGAAGTGCCTTGCTAAAGGGTTAAGTTGTATGACAATCTACGGTTATAGCATATCAAATAACACCTCTCTCTGCAGCTTTTTGCAATAAACAATACTATATGATCAGAGATAGCAGACGCCTTACCTTTAAATCCCTGTAAACTACATTGCGTGAGTGAAGGTACTCCAGTGCTGACACAATTTCTGCACCATAGAATCTTGCTCTGTCTTCCGTGAACACTCTGTCCCGTGATAAGTGAAAGAATAGCTGAAAAAGAATAAATAAAAGAATTAGGGACAATCCTTCATGTTTCTTGGGATTCTCGATTATATATTAAAAAGAAAAAACTTGATTTGTTAAAATGCATTTACTTGTAGGTCCACAGTCATTCTGACAATAGCATGTTTAATCAGAGTTTTTGTGTTAATAATCAGCCCAGTATATACCAGGCTGATATAAGAATTATTAGTAGTAATAGACACCAAATCATGAGTTAAACCTGTAGAGACAGAACCAAAGAGAGCAAAGCATCTTTTATTATTTAGGATGTTTGATAGAGGGATTGCTATTTGTGATACCAAATAATTTTTTTAAATTAATATAAATATATTGTGGTTTATGTGGTTGGTTTGCTTATTTTCACACCCCAAACAACACAGCCCCAGGGTGTGCTTGGAAGTGGAACAGGACCCTCCTTTCCAAGTGCTCTTGGTCCGCTTGTTTAGTCCGCACCAGGGTTTGATTGACAGGTTTAACACAAGCCCAAACAAAATGCACTAACTTTGCAAACACACCAGGGCCCGTTTAACCAAACAAGTCAGGAGTCACCCTTAAATTGATGCATCGCAATGTGTTGGCTTTAACAATTGGTTATCTTCCAAAGAGTCATGCACAGGTATATCAACTAGAGCTGCACGATGTCGTCATCACAATGTACGTGTGCGCAATAGTCACATCGCAGGGCCTGCGATGTAGGAGGCAAATGAACTCATCTAATTTCAAGGGTACCTGACACACACTGTGCATGCAGACTCTGCATGCGCAGCGATCCACCAATCATTAGATCTAATTCAGTGTGCCGAAGCAGACCACACCCCTGCACATGGAGTGAGTCTAACAACATTGAAAAATTAGCAACCAACAAGAGAAAATCGCCTAAAACGAAGACTTGGTGCAAAAAAGAATAGCAATGTCAATTATCTGGAATTATTTCGGCTACAAGATGGATGATATTGACCAAACACGTGTTCCTTGCATCTGTTGCCACAACGAGAGGTAACGCAACTAATTAGTTTGACCATTTACGTCAGTATCACACAGCTCAGTACGACATAAAGCATAACATAAAGTGCTATTCAGGTCATCTGGTGAAAATTCCTGAATTTTTTCGTATCGCAATATATATCGCATGGTTAAAATAATCGCGATGTCAGTTTTTTCCAATATCTTGCAGCCCGTAATATCAACACATGAGACACAACTGTGGGCCAGATGGTAAAGAGTTAAACTTACTTCTCCTCCATTTGCATACTCCATCACAAAGCATAGCCGGTCGTGCGTTTGAAATGCATATTTTAGTGTCTGTGGGGAAGAAAACAAAACTTAGTGACTGCATTATACTGACTAAATGGTCCACTCATTTTGGAACGCAACAAAACAGCCACTGGTAACTCACCGTTAGAAAGGGATGCCGCGTATTTTGGAGAACTCTGCTTTCTGTAACTGTGTGTGCCACCTCATCCTATAGGAATACAAACACAAACACCTTTGGTATATGCAATGAAAGCAGAGCCCCACACTAATATACAGAAACTCTTTCAAAACAATGTAATGCAAATATCATACTGTGACGTGATTGATACTAACTTTTGCAATGATGACTTCTTTGCGGAGGATTTTCATGGCATAGTACATCCCCGTGGCCTTCTCCTTCACCAGAATCACTTTACCAAATGTCCCTTTCCCCAGCAGTTTCAGGTAGTCAAAATCACTCATGGTCTGTAGGAACAAGGTTCAAAGATAAGACCTCACAACGGTGCACACATCTGCTGGTGCTTGAGAGTGAGCTTACACCTGGCTTTTCTCAAACACACCATGAATGGCACATCTGTGAGTTTGATGGGGCTTGAAGACTAATATAAGCAGAGGAGTGAGAAGTAGGGCTGACATCAGAGAAGCAGCGGGGGAAAACAGCATGTACAGAAGGAATATTTTCACAAAGGGAGATGGATTTAGGATTTATTTTGACCAAATCACCAGAATTAGCAATGTCCAACAGTGGAAAGATGACCAAAGATGCTATTTTATTTAGTTTTTCTGTCAAGTTTGAATGAAGTGTGTTTTACAATGAATAATAATTATTGTTTCTGTAAATGGAGTCAGAAAGGAGTATTTTGATAAGTGATAATCTCATATACGAGACATGACATGACGGAATAAATATGAAACTTTCTCATTAAATTAGAGAACTGGGCCTTTAAATTAACAATTGACAAACAGCAGGCTTTTTCAGCACTGCAAAAAGTGACATTGGTCTTTGGCAGGTCTACAGTAACATGTAGGGAAGGGTAAACAATACTACATCTAATGCAGGAAATTATTTAAATAAAGAAAATAAATACAAGTATTTAAATCAAACTGCTTGAAAGAACCAAATCTACTTAACAGCTATATGTACTGCATCTCTACGTACATTTTACACTGGATGACAAAGTCAACGGTCAAAAGATAAATACAGTCCTTAAAAACAGAGCCATTCAAAATCACTTCAAGTGAATCAGCATTAGACAATATATAAATGAATGTTACCCTCCGCCCATTTAAAAGGTTGCTTCACCAAAAAGCTTTGAGAAAGAGGCTTAAAGTTTAAACAACTTGCTCAATAAAGATGAGCTTAACTGGACAAACAGCAAACAGTCAGCTGCCAGCCGCTGCTTGTGCAAATACTGACCACTTTTGTGCGGGATTTGGACACAGCAATCTCCATCTCCTCTGTGCCGCTCATGTCACTTGGTGAGCCAAATTTGATCTCCATGGGCTCCTCATCCTGCTGCTGACTCTTCAGGCTATTTGCCACTGCCTGGATCGATCGCATCCATTCTTTCCTGTGCCAGAAGAAAACACACATTGCCCTTATCAAATCTAGCCAAAGCCATGTCTACATCGCTCTGAATCTATTTTAAAAAGATTTGAAACAGCAGGTTTTAAAGTTTTGCCTTCAGATACACTCTGTAGTTAGCGATTACATTTTTTATAAACTCTTTGTATATAGATGGATTGTATAGGTGGTATGCAAAGAATATATATCTTAAAAGGAAAAACACTAGTTCAGAAGGATGAGGATAATCCAGGGGGCTGCTGGGATTTAGTACTTGGCAGAGCCGATGTAAACAAATCTCAATGACGATTGCTTGGGTTGGAGGTGAATAAATCAGGTTTAATCTGGCACTGAATTCTATTTCGAGCATGATGGTCTTTTCTACTCTCGCAAACTACATTTCACTGCCTGTTGAGAACAATGGTCCATTTAGGCCATCTGTGAGTGATTTGGGGGAAAAGCTTGATTGTTTCTTTCCTTACTTCCTTTAAAGAAAGACTCATCTCAGCTTCTGTCACAAACCTTAATTTCATTCCAGGAATAATTTTAGTTCGTACATTTTTTTTCTCATGAGTTACTCATGAAAACAAATCTTCAAACACATTTTTCCACACAAGACTTCGATCATCTCCACTTTTACCTACACTGGAGACAGAGTGCTATGACTCTGAGATTTTTTCATTATTTATCCACTAAGCCAGTATTTTACACGTCCACCTGAATACAACTGTGTGTCATTTTTAACCTGTATTTATGTTTATGCAGTGTCATGTCATACATGATTTGACGAATGTTTCATGTTTTCTAAAAATGTCCTTGAGTGCCTTTTTTTTAACATGTGAAAATTTAATTTTAACAGAAGAGACTGAAAATATAATTGAATATACAACCCTTGGAATGACAATCTTTTACCTCTCCTCATTGCTGTCTACGTGGAAGGTACGCTCAATCACAGAGGTCCATTGCAGGCAGCGAATGACAAATGTGTTGGGCTTCGGGCGCTCTGTCTTCATCAGCTGGCATTCTACAAAGCACAGACACATCAGCCAACAAAACGTAAACACACTTCTCCAACACGTAGCAAACACGTATTGAAATTTGCTGGCCAGGAGGGAAAATTGACCTGCGACAGAGAAGTTGTTGAGCGGTGGGAGGCTGTGGTCACTGGACACCTCAGGCTTCTCTTTGTAACCAATGAAGGAGCCATCGCTCTTTAAGATGAAGTAGCGGGGCCGCCATGTTTTGATGTATTCACCTGAAAAAACAGACAGGTGACGATTTTCTGTTACAAAGGAAATCTGCTGTAAGTGACTGCCATCAATGAGGGATGACACCTAACAAACCTGAAGGAGGAGTATTTAATACTCAAGATAGAGATTTTGACATGGAATACGACTTTAATGTAAACTCAGATGATTGACAGCAAACACACGGGGCCCCCTTACCTCTCTTGTGGAGCCATCCCTCTCTCACAACAGTGACTTCATTCATGCTGGGGCAGAAGACTCTCTGGGTTGGGAGGGGGCTGCAGACAAGCTTGTGGAAATTGTGCAAACTGTTCCTATTGGTCAAGTGCCCGACAGTGGCTCAGATTAAAAAACAAAAAACTTAAAACTTTAAAACCTGTAGGAAAACAAACAGAGAGAAGTACTGTTAATGCAGAGTTGCCAATTATTTCAAGCCGTACAATACAAAAACACTGCTCATCATAGCCTGATGTAGTTTCAGGAAGTCAAACGATGAGTTGATTAACGACTTATTTAATTGAAATAAATTGAATTACTAAATACTATGATAATCAATAGTTCCAGACACTTTTCAAGCAAAACGTTTCAACAGAACATTTGCTGGTTCTGGCTTCCTATGTGTGAGGATTTGCTGCTTTTCTTCGTTATTTATAAGAATAAATAAAAGAGTCTTTGGGGTTTGGACTGCTGACTGGACAAAGGAAGCGATTTTAAGACATCAGTTTCAGCTACGGCAATTGGAATGAGCATTTTTCACAATGATTTGACAGTGTAGAGACCAAACAATTAATTGTGAATAAAGTCACTACATTAAATAGATAATAAGAATCCTTTGTTGGGTGCAGCTCTTGTGGCATTAATATGTAATTACAACTCACTGGGAACAACAGCAGTCAGTCACGTGCAAAGGGCCATAAACCAACCAAACCAGAAAAAAAATGTCACAAAAACAACAGAAGGTCATGTGAATACTTAGAATAAGTGCACTGTTACTCTTTGTAAAAACTCATATTTAAAACCTCAGCTGACTTGTAAATAAGTGCGCAACAAGAGCTGGGTGACTTCAGGCTATTTACAATTCAGTTCCTCACTTTGAATAAAAAAATTTAAAAAAACACAGCCCGGGTAATTTTTTTCTTTACCCGCAGTTGCCTTGTTGGATGTAGAGGAACACTAAAAAATAAATATGAAGACACAGGGCCTAAAGGAAGTTAACCTACTGCCAGGAAGGTGGAGGTTAAGACATAAAGTGAAACCGATTTCTCAAAACAAAGGAAACTTTCTGTGTATTGCTCTTGATTCCTATCTGAGTGTTGTCGCCACAGCACTGCGCTTGAATAAATTCCTCACCTTCTCAGGCACCCGAAACACAACTCCACAACAAAGAAAATGCTGAACTCCGCACTCTGCTCACCAACTCTTATCTGGCCATCTCACAGTTTGACAGTGATATCCAAAATGAGACTAACATAATGACTATCATGACCACAAGCTAGATATTAAAACTCCAGCACCTCAATCATCTCTTGCAACTCTCCCTGAGAAAAAAAAAACACCCAGTGTTTCTATGTCACGACAAGGTGTGTTTAAATGCTGTTACTCTAATCATGCTAGGTAGAAAACAAATGTGGAATATGCCAGTGATCTTCCGATCAGCAACATGGCTGCAAAGCTCCTGTATTGTTAAATATAATAGCCTCCCACAGCTCTTGCTGAATGTTTGTGGAGAGGCCTTGGTGATCCAGGGTCAGCCCTGAATCAACAGCTTATGTTAGATAATAGGTTTACCAGAATTTCACAGTATTTCAGTGAAAGTGATGGGGTTGGATATTACAGTACATACAGTCAGTCACCGGAACTCAAAGACTGTTTGAACTACTTTGTTTACAAAGATAAAAAAGATAAGGCTTCCCACGACTTCGGACTTTTTTATGGCCATCAAAAGTCCGACTAAGGCTGTGCATCATAGTTTTACGGCTACTAATTTGACTAACCAGAATAATAGTGGGTGCTCTATACGATAGTAAACACAGAGCAGGAAACTGTCCTATTGTACACCAGAAAAAGCACAATGGACTTAACAAAGAGGACAGCTACAATTATATCTAGTCAAGCGTTAAGGTACTTGGTTCACATGTAGTTAATGTTAGCTAGCACAACTTGAGAAAATGTAGAGACCGTAAATAGGATTACTTTACATATCGACCATGTTAGATTATCATACTTAATCAATGGATGACTTATTATAAACTACACCCAGCACAAACACAAGCTGCCAAACGTAAACATTACCGTAACGTTAACGCATCCTCCTCACCCTCAGTGTAGTACGGAGCTAACTGAGGCAAAGTCAACAAGGGTTTCCTTCAAAGTCCAAGACAGGTCGTTAGCTTTTCTACCCTAGCTTAGCAGTACACAAGTTACTACAACACTCCAACTACAGCCGACGGACAGTTCGGCCAAGTGGCGCCTCAGACAGCAGTGAGGACACTGACCAAGACCGCATTACGACCAAACAAGGCAGCTAGCCAAAATAGCTTTCAAGCTAACGGCTAGTTAGCATGGCAGTTAGCCACTCACGCTAGTTCTCATTCCCCCGGCTGTTCTTACCTCTACTTCAGCGACGATATATACCCAGCTGTCGGTTCTCAAAGAGGCTCCGAGGTTCGCTACACACAGCTCGCACCAGTTATCACTCGAGGCTTGTGTGTATTGAACTCTGTCAATGATCACACAGCTTAGCGGACTGCTCGCCGAGCTTGTTTTCTTCTCTCACAACAACAGCGGCGGTGGCGGCGTGCTTGGTCTGTTGCTGCTGCAGTGGCTCACTGAAGCGTAAGCGAGCCAGCGAGGGAATAAAGTCCACCGAGCTCCAACTTGATGGATAGTTGTGCTGTACACGACGACAAATAATTTACAAGTCCCGGAAGGATAAAGGCGCCTCTTTATGGGTTTAATATGGTTAGTCGCCTGCTAAGCGTGGAAACCCTCCGTCCCAAGCCAGACAGTACAGCAGCCTCGCAGACGCACACAAAAGGAAGTGACGTACGAGGCCAGAGAGGGTCCACTGCACCTGAACAGTTGGTGTGAAAAGTACATCAAGTACTATACTGTAACCTTAACCTCACTCCGGCTGCACAGAGCTGCTGTGCAGATTGTCTGAGAGATAGGCGGTGGAAAAAAACCCGTATAAGATTCACGTCAAATGTCCCAAAATGTGTCTTTTCACTCAGAGCTCCCACCTCCTCTTTAAACCAATAGTTCTCTCTCAGTCTACCTACCACTACTACACTCAGCTAGGCACCCATGGAGAATCACTGCTACAGCAGCATGTGCAAAGTGAAGGGATCGAAGAAAGAGGCAGTGTTAAAGTAAACGTAATAAAGGTTTATTGTTCAGGTATTTACAAAAATGCTTCTTTGTTATACATTAAGTGAATGAACGATCCGTCAAAGAGCTTTACTCTGCTGCCTTTGTTGCTTTCGTTGCAGGTAGCGAGCACGAGCGTCGCTCACACTGGTTTCATTGTTACGCTTCTCCAGCTTCTTCACGATATCCTCAGTAGAAACCTCTGAAAAAAGAATAAAGTAATCTATTAGCTTATGCTTTGGGCAGACTCTTGTTTTCAACCTGTGTCTGTTTGTGTGTTGGGTTGGTTGGTTGGTTGTAAGCATGAGTTTACAAAAACTACAGAACAGATTTCGACAGGGCTTGGAAGGATGAAGGGTCTCGACCCAGAAAAGACCCAATCAACTTTTAGTGCGGATCCAAATAAAGAGTCAGCTCCAGACATTGTTAAATAGAGCTCTTTTTTTCACCAAACAATGTATGGATCTTAATGGAAACAATCAAGTGTAATCAGATGGTTAGTAGCTATGACCGAGAACAATTTGATGTCAATCTTAGATCTGGAGAGATTCAGTTATGCTCAAGAAGTTATGGGTGGTTTAAAATATCAAGTGATACGGGGCTATCAAGTTTGATTGGACTAGGCTTGATTGACTTAAAGGAAACTGTTGGGCGTTGCCGGAAGTATGCACTCTACTGAGTGCCATTCAAGGTTTTGAGCATGTCACATTTACACAACATCACAATTTCCAAATAAACATCTAATTATAGATTCCGTCAACCTGGTTGTCTTTTGGCTGCTTCCCTGGTCTCCCACTTTATCATCTCCTCATCAGTCACTTCTTGTCTTGCCACGCTACTCAGTTCATAGACATCCACCTCATGGAGTTTAGGTAACAGGTCCTTCACCCACTCATAACGAATTGGGCACACAGTCCTGATATACACGCGTGAGGTCACCAGCACATCGTGGAAGATGACCCAGTTGAGATCAGCCTCCTGGTCAAACAGCTTGGAGCAACAAGGAATCATAATCAAAGGAGAAATCAGAGAAGAAGCATGAATGTTTTGGTGTGTCCTCTCCAAAAATTGTTTCATTAGTCAAGATCTTTTGGAATTCATTTAAAAAACACATTTACCGATGATGATGGATGAATGTTAACCATGGATCCATTGCCATCCATTGTGCAAAACACCTTACCAACTGACCTATATGGGATAGAAAAACATTTACTTAACAATTTTGCACAAAGGAATCCAGATATTAAATATGGACAATATCAAATGAGCCTTGGTGATACCTTCTGGCAACGTTGGTGAAGTATCCTGTGCACAGGCATCGCCTGAAGAGTTCACTCTTATTGCCATCGAATGTTTCCACAGGGAAATCTCTCTTCTGAAAGGGGAAAAATAATCAGACTCCAATCATGAAACTAATTATCACAGAGGTGAGGAACAACAGAGAGTAGAAGATCTGACAAAAGCAATCTGCAAAGAGGTTTGTTGCAATTATTCGAGTAAAACACTGATGTGGGGAGCAAACAGCTCTCCCAGCAGCTCTGTAAACTGCTGTACTGTACCTGCTGGAGGCGGAGGAGTATCTCTCGCAGCTGAGTCTCCACACTGAAGGCTGACTTCAGCGCCCTCCAGTGGATCCAATTATCTTTACACCACGCTGAGGGTCTGTCGCTGTAGAATGCAAGAGAAAGGCTCAATTTTGTAGTGAATACTGAATACGTGGGAAGTATTAGACAACGTGACATTTCTTGGCACGCACAAAGATAAATAATATGGACGCAGCATTAATCAGTGGGGCTCCTTACCTGGATTTACACAACTGAAACACACTGAGGAGCGTGGCAAAGTCGTTCATGCCACCGCTCTTGGTAGCCAGCGCTCTGTGCTTTTTATCTGCCTCTTTCTGCTTCTCAGGGTTCCCTGCAGGATGGAGGAAATCAGCCAAAAATGTGTGCATTCAGAGTCTTCACACTATACTTCAATACTTCTCTGTGCATTTTCAATTTCCTGACACATTAAATACATAAACAATTACATCAATAAAGTAAATTATCTTTTAATTATAGAGAGCTTTCTTAGTTCTATATTCAATGAAAATGTTTAGTATCTCTGCTACAAGTACACGTTTGTGTACCCCCTTTAAAACAGATACAGTGCTGACCTGGCCTGATGAAAATGTTCTCCACAGACAGCATGGCGGCCAGGGGGAGCAGCAGGTCCTGACAGCCGAGCGAAGAGCCTTTGAGCACAGCCCTGGTAAGGCCTGGTTGCAGGGGGAACTCCACCATCAGCTCCCCCAGCTGGGTCACTTTACCTCTCCTACAGCCGACACACCAGAGAGATAAGTGCTCACGAACCTTCACATAAACCCACTTCTGTATGAAGCTTGAATGTGGTCCACAGGCATAACCACTCACCTGTCGATGGCGTCAAATTGGTAGAGCTGTTTTAAGGCCTCGAGAAGAAACCGTTCCTCCGGACAGTCCAGGTAAGGGAACCTTAAAAGTAAATAAGTCATGACTCAAGGAGGTGAAAGGAACTATAAGAAAGCCAACAGCCACAGATTATGTATTGGTGTACCTTATGACATCATGAACGCCCAGGCACTTGAGTGTGAGTACCACCGCAGTCAGACTCGTCCTCTGGATTTCTGGAACTGTATACTCGGGCATGCTCTTCTCCCAGAATTCCTTGGTGTAGATTCGAAAACATTTCCCAGCTGAGGTCCTTCCAGCTCGGCCCGCTCTCTGCTCAGCCTCGCTCCTAATCACAGAAAATCCCCCCAAAAAGAATTCAGCCCAAATCTCTGTTGGCAAGCTCTCTTGATGGCGCGCGCGCACGTGTGTGTGTGTGTGTTGTGTGTTGTGTGTTTGTGTGTGTTTGTGTGTGTATATGCAAGCAGGAAAATCACTTAAACAAACATTTTTTTGCAGGTTCCCAATGGCGCATTACTCAGAAATCAGAAACTCACTTTGAAATGGGCACCACCTCCAAGATATCCATGCCCACCCTGGAGTTGTGGTTGAGCTGCTTCACAAAGCCGCTGTCTATGATGTACCTATAGGGAAAAATAATCGGTTCGGTGGGAAAGTCCGTGGTATATTTGGTGCTGATCACACACACATACTTCATTGCTGCAGTGATAAACCACAGGCCTCGCTCACTTTATGCCATTGATGGTGAGAGATGTAGCTGCGATGTTAGTGGCCACTACACACTTCCTGATTCTTGAGGGCGGAGGCTGAAATATCTGCCTCTGCTGATCTGCGAAGAGAACAAAAATAATAGACGTTTTTTTTTTTTTTTCTTTCACAGCAGCATCGCACAGAAATATTTTGACCTAACCAGGAAAAGCTACATTCAATCTCCTTCACAATGAATAAGACATGACAGCTGTTGTAGGTTATTCACCAGTGGGCATGGATCCATAGAGGGGCAAGATAAGGAGGCCCTCCACTGTTTGGTCCTGGACATCGTAGCGGTAGTCTATAGACTCAGCTTTCTCAAACAGCAAGTCACAGGCGCGCTCAATCTCTGACTGACCTGTCAAACATGGAGAATCAATGTGGCAGTTTTTGTCAAGGTTAAGATGTATACTGAGATCTTAGGGCTCCATAATGATGACTTGCCTGTCAAAAACACAAGAATATCCCCAGCCAGTTCACTGGTGTGCACATCAAGGGCCATTCTGACGACCTGAGGAGCAAATTAAACCAATGCTAAAACCCAAACTTGCTCACAGAGTAATGATTGTAAAGAAGTGAAACCAAGTTAAAACAAATGTAATGCTGAATGAAATGTCTTTTATTATTTGAAGGTTCGAATGGGGTTTTTCGCGTGAAGATTTGAATGTCTGTCATCATATTTTTGATGTTATCAGCCTAAAAAAAACCCTCAAACAACATCCTCAATTTGAATAAAGTGACTCGTCGGATGAAATGGCTCAGAGAGTAAATTACTCAAGTAATAGCGTTAGTGCTGTAATAGACCTCTTGTTATTGTGGTTATATAAATGCTATTTATGGTGCTGTTAGACTGCCGCAATAGATGCTCACCGGTCTGATTCAGCTACGGTGTGACAATCTAGGAATAAGACTCAACAATCTTTCTCCAGAATCACTGAATAGATGATGCAAAATTAAAAAAGAAAAAAGAAACCTTTGATGACAAATGATTAAAAAAAAAACTTAAACATCCTACATGAAGCTGAAACTCAGTACCTCTTTTACATAGCCAGTGCTCTCTACGTCTTTAGGTCCTACTGCAGTGCCAAATGTGCAGGTGACAGGAAAAGTCCTCCCGGGGATAGCAAAGACGGGACATCCGCCGAGAAACGCTGAAAGTTTGTCAGTTTCCAAGGTGGCGGACATCACCACCACCTTCAGAGGGAAAGATCGGCCCTTGGTAGACTTGGCAGGGTCGGAGAACATCTTCTTCAATAAACCCAGGAGAATATCCTGCGTCAGATGAGAACACTTAGTCAAATAGATTGTTGAAACATTGACAGAAAGAAGATAGATATGTATGCACCTGACAGTACAGTGCATGAATTATACAGGTGTATGACACCGAGCCAGTGGCCTGTTGTGACTCACCGTGTTGAGGCTGCGTTCGTGCACTTCATCCAAGATTACAACACTGTACTGAGAAAGTACAGGGTCTGCCAGGATCTCTCTGAGCAGGCAGCCGTCCGTCATGTACTTCACCACTGTGTCCTGGTTCAAACATGATCACATCTTCACTTTTTTAAACATTTGAACTGTACTGTATTGTATCTGAATTAAATACATTGGGTTTTGTACACGCGATGAGTCCTCTTTGCCTCTCACCTGTGATGTGCAGTCATCAAAGCGCACTTGGTAGCCAACCTCTCTACCCAGAGTGCACTGCATCTCCTGGGCTACCCTCTGGGCCACTGTGATGGCAGCCACCCGGCGGGGCTGGGTGATGCCGATTTTGCCATTTCTACACATACCTGCAATGAAAAGAAGAGAGAGAAGTTCATATTTTTATCCAATGGTCACATCTGTATCCTGACTAAACAGAATGCATATAGTCCGGGGCTTTTAAACCAACAAAACCGCATCAAGTTGCATCTACATGTTGCATATTAAGCATTAAAACGTCTCTATAGCTTCACATTGTGGTTTTACAGGGACAGGACAGCGAAACGACAGCTCACCTGCTTGATGCAGGTACTGTGGAAGCTGTGTGGTTTTCCCGCTGCCAGTCTCGCCGGTGACAACCAGAAAAGTGCTGCCTTCAACAGCCTGAACCAGCTTGGCTTTGTGCCGATAGATCGGCAGGTGTTTTGACTCGTTTTCGGTCGAGTCCCATCTTGATGATTTGGACATGACCGACAGCTCTGACCAGCTTTATCAGCAGATATCAGTGCGAAGAGCCACACAGACAGAAATGAATACCGGCTATTATGATGCGGGACACGGTTTAGTTGGTGTGTGTGCCCACAGACTGTAGTGAATCGAACAAAAGAGCAGCTTCTTTCACTTTTCCTCCACTCGTTTTAAAGACGACACACTCGCTCATTAACTTCCGCAAACGAACCCACTCTGCTTTCCTATTGGTCGAGCTGTGGTCACATGACACACGCTCTCCACCACAATAAAAGCCTGTCTGGGATTTTCAAATTAAACTTTTTTTTAAAACACTAAAACTCACTAAAACACCAAAATAAACAAATAGGAAATAAAAACTCACTAAATAGATTGATTGATGATTCATATATCCATAAGACTGATTAGTCAATTAAATCAAGCTAATCGGAGTATTAGTACTTTTCTCTCGATGAAAGCTCTTATTCAATATTTGTGGGTGTGAAATTTGCAGTGTTTGAAAATATGATGCTTTCTGAGGTCTTTCTTTGAATCCCAGAGCAGTGAGCTACATACTCGGATGCATTTATTATCAGCAGATTGATCATTAATGCATACATCACATCATCTGTTCATCCGACCAAACCAAACAAGAGCCAGTACACTGATGACAAAAACTCAGCATTATATCTATTTAAAATACTGCAAACCTTTTCCCTCTGTTTTTCATCATCAAAACCTGAAGACCAAAATAACTGAGTCAACATTGTAAATAATCTACAATGACAGTTTTGCATTTGACATGCAACAGTTTTCTAGATACGTTTGGTAAATCAAAAGCAAACCCTGCACTATTTAAACCTAGCAAAAAAGTAACTATGTCGACCTGATTTCTTCTGATCATTTACAGCAGATAAAGAATAGGTCCACCAGAGACTTCACTGTAAAGAATCCTCTGTCCTGGCTCCGATGTGATTCTTCTCGATTTCCGCCTTCCTGAAAGACATGGAAAATAACAAAGACTCACAGTGTTACATGCAAACCTCAGCAAAAATGAATAATCCAGGAAAGATTCATAAAGGGAAAAAAAGGCTACAGATCCACTTACCATTGCCACAGGTTTGTGAGCAAGTTGGTCCTTTACATAACTCTATATCACAGTAGAAATATACCTGTAGAAGAACATCCTATGTTTAAAAAAATCACCAAGGCCAAAATATACCAGCATCTCATTTGAAAAAAGAAATTATCTTACTAGATGTTCAAATGTCGGGGGCTTCACAAATGAGAACATCTTGACTGAAAACCTCTTATGAAGAGAGGGATACTTCAGCTCCTTATTGGAGACAACTGGCAGCACAACAGTTCTGTGGCTATCACCACTGAAAGGACATCTGGATCGGATACAAAATTAAGCTTGAGATGATGGAAGTACAGGAAAAGATGTGCATACAGTATAGACTGCTGATTCCATCAGGATTCACCCTTTAACAAGCAGCTTCCATCTTTTGGGGTCATGTGGGTTTTTAGTCGGTGTCGCCCAGCAGTCCTCCAGCAGCAGCTTCAAGTCCTTGTACTCATGTTTGAGAACAGACACCTCCACATACACGGGCTGGCCAAGCTCAGTCACTGTCGGGGAGTCTCGGGATGAATAGAAAGACCTGTAATTAGAATCTGTAGATGAAATGTTGATTGAAAATATTACTACTTGTTTGAAACTGGCCCTTCAAAATAAAAAGCAATTCATTCATTTTCATGTCCTGTATAAACTTTCCAAGGATATTTTCCTTATGGACAGTAAAAGTAATCAGTAGGAATGAAATGCAACAAGTATAAACTTGACCTTTAGCAAACTTCATTTCTGTCCTCAGTAGTCCCTCGCTCTTCAGTGTCGATGGGGACTTTTCTCCCTGAACTTCAATACCCAGATGAGTCATTTGGGCAAGAGAAAAGCTACAGCGCACAGTAAGACTACAACAGAAAGCAAAACAAACAATCAAAATGAGTCTCCATTACCTTGAAAAAGTAAGTAAAGTTTAACTTTCTTACTGGAAAGGGGTGTTGAGAAATATTGAGCCTCCCTGCAGATGTTGTTTCGCCCCGATGTTGACCCAGTAGGTTAACATCCCATCAGAAATCTGCAAAGCACAACCGGGTAGTTAGTCTCAAAGCTACCATCTGACTTGTTTAAAAGAATGTGGACCTCACATCTACCATGGACTGCGTGCCACAGTCAGAGAACGGAAAGCTGAATGTGACAGCATCCTTGGATCTTTTTGGGGGTTTACAGTTGTGGCTTTGGCTCGAAGGGATCCAGACTGCATCCAGGTTCAGCGGTGGGACTGTGGCGCTCTGAGAGATGGTAATGTGGAACCCATCCTTGTAGCAGGAAGAATGTCCTGACACCAGTGGATTATTTTTTTTGCCCACTTCTGTAGAAAAACACACTGAGAATTACTGATAAACTGAATTCTGTACCATTCTACAGCTTTTACCTGTACAAATGAAACCTCAACCTTTAATGTTCCTTTCACATACGAGAGGTATTGATTTGACAATGATAACTCTTCCCCTGTCCGCAGCTGCCATGATGACAACCGTCAGATTTGTGACGTATTTCTGTCGAACAAAGTGGTGAAGAAAGATTAGAATATGAAAACCGTATACTGAAATCTAAATTAACAGTTTGAGAGACTTTTCTGTTCACTTGTCTTCTCACGAAACATCCATGCGAAGCGACCATGAAGTTAACAAAGGTGTCAGTTTCTTCCAGGAAGTAGTGACACTGTTCTGCTACAGCAACAGCTTGGTGATATCCGCTTTGTTCATCTGCGTGAAAATGTGGATATGAGCAAAAGTATAGGAAACACTTCAGAGCTTTTTTTGTATCATGATCAGCAAGATATATTTTTAGTGCCTGACATACCTTGAACATAGATGGTGAAAGGCAGATCAGCAAATTGTCCCTTTGGTAGGTTAACAGACATGAACCCGTCACGGCAAATCAGTGTGTTGTCATTCATAGCGTTGTACATTGCCGCTTGAAATTGTTTTGAAGGAGCAAGAGCGTCGCAACTCGAAAGAAGCAGCCAAAATGAAATACGTGTCACCAAGAGGAAGTCTGAGTCGTAAGCCTTCATCTTTGGACGCTCTCTGACAGGTGGCGTGGCTGCTTCTCATTGGGCTTAATTGGCTAGAGACTAAAAGCAACTCACTCAGAGTGGTTCTGTCACCTCACAGAATGGAGTTCCTGTGTTGAAATGAGCTGGTTTCTACTGGATCTACTGGAGTTTGCATGTTCTCATGTTCTGTCTGTACAAAGTTAAATGGCTTGCGCATGAACCACAAACACTAACAGGCTGCAGTGTTGGTGTCGTTTAGTACGAAGGCCTGTACCTACTTTCCTTTGTGATCCACAGAAAGAACACACAGCCAGCTTATATTTCATCCACAGGTCAAACAAGTTTTATTTGGTCAAAAAGCAGTTTATAGTTAAAGTATATAACCAGGACGACATGATATGGTGAAATTTACATTTTGACATCACAATTTAAATGTTTTAGTAAAAAAAAGTATAAAAACCATGACATTTGTTGGGGTCTCTACCAAACAAACACGTTTTCTTAAATCTGGAGAACGAGACTGCCAGGCCAGGGCACCTCTGTCATCTGGATATTTCACGGCCATATTACAATTACATAATACACAACTCACATACATAAGTTTATCTCACTAAGCACATACCATACACAGACTACTTCTTGATTTTTTGTATACAGTACAGTTTTACAACACATAAACACAATAAATCATGCGTCAAGTTTAAACTATTTGTGTTAAATGAATCATGAGTGACTGGATGGATGTTGAAAACATCTCAGCAGCTCTCTGAACCGCGTCCTTGGTTCTCTACAGGTGGTTGAGCTGCTCTGCGCTCCGGTTGTAAATCGGGTTTTTGTAGTCTTGATCTGAGGAGGAAACAATTTAGAAGTGGAAGAGCAGTTCAGCGCACAGTATCATTTTATCCCAAGCATGCCCACAGATGAGGTCAGCACTCACTTTCTTCGACCTTCTTTTTCCCCGCGTCTCCTGCCAAATTAAACACCTCAATGAGTTTAGTTTATCTCGCTACGCTGTTTGTACTCACACACAGATCATTCTGACGGATGGACTCTAGACAAAGACGAATTACTTACCTCTGCGTTGATTCCTCGTCTGAGCTGACGTGGCTTGCTGCTTGCTGATGTCACTTTGGTTAACTGAGTGATAAAAGGACTGAGTGAAATTCGTGGCAGCACTGACATCATATATCATAATAACAAATGTTTATCATACCATAATAATGACGACTGAAACTTGCTTGCCGTAATCTGCTGATGAGTTCTGGAATGGAGAGAGAAGACGGAGTTTCTCATGACAGGGTGATAAGAGACACCAGTCATACACACTGCAGTAATTCAACTGAATATCAAGCACCTCTATGAAACCTTTGTTTTCTTCTGTGGCTTTCCACCCTCTCAAAGTTAAACTGGTCCACGTTTGGATAAATCCCACTCTGAGTGGGTTGCGCCCTGTCCGGGTGAGGCTGAACTCCCGGCACATTCCTGAGATTTCTGGAAGGGTGGCCCTGCTGGATCGCTGGGCCTTGGTCGTCATTTTCTGACATTCAAACAGGATCAGTTCAGAATTTATTGACAAAGACTTTGGGATACGATCACATTTAATCAAAGTGAATTAATTAGGATGACTTGGAAATGAAGGCTCAAGAGAGAGAGAAGAGCTGTGTGAACGAACCGTAGACGAGGTTGTCTTCTCCTGTGGGAAAATGAGACACATTGTGTACAAGTTTCTTGTGATGAAAATAAACATGTCATAATAAAACAACAGAAATATTACTTGAGTGGGTGTTTGTTTCGTTATTGTGATCGAATACCTCTCTCTTGTACTCTGCCCATTTCCTGAGGTGGAGCACCGGCACCTGCAGCGAGACAATAGCACCTGCAGTGAGATTGATATCAGGCTACTGACAGCAGTTTGTTAGATTAGCTTAGCATCAAGACTAGAAACTGCTAGCGTGGTTGGTTTAAAGGATGTAGACACTACCCCATAGATTTATATAATTGCTAGATGCCAGATGCAAAGATGGCAGCTTTCTGGGCTTCTTTGTTAACTTCCTGGTTATGTGGCCCATTGATTATGCTCAGTAGAGTTTCCCCCACCCGCGAATTGCCACTCATGGACTTCCCATGGACTTTACAGACATCACAGATCTTCTCAGCTTGAGGGAAGTTTTTACAAATATAAAACCTCATAATTGACCTTGTTTGCAGCTCTAGGTGCCCTGTCAAGAGTTTAACAAACGTCCCTTTCTTAATGGCGGTCGATGGGGAAAGGAAAGGGTTTTTTCCGTCCACGTTGTTTCCAGTTACAGTGTAAACAATGTGGTGAGAGCCAAGCTAGAGTTTTCCCCCATTTTCTAGTCTTTGTGTGAAGCTAAGCTAATTGCCTCTTGGCTCTAGCTACACATTAAGCATACACAGAGAGGAGTACCCCATCAATCTTTTCATCTAACTCTGTCTTGCCAATATTGCCTATTTTTCCTTTGTATGATATATCTTTTGTAAATAACTTTCAGCAGATGCAACTCTTTATAACAGATCAAACTCAGTACCTGGACACACAGGATTGTCCGCATTGTCAGGTGCCCTGTTAATACAGCCCCCTGAAAATAAAAACAAAAAGTATTAATAAATGACCAACCAATCCATCAGCTCCATGAACTGACCAAAAACACTTGTATACTCACAGATGCACTTCATGCAGAAGTAGCCGCCTACAATCAGCACAATGAAAGCCGCTCCAGCACAGATGGTAACCAGCAGCATCTCTTCACTCACTCCACCTGCATGGTAAGTTGTGGTTTTACAAAGATGCATTTCACAGGAAACTCTTGCTCTTTCGCTTGTCCTTTCACATGAGTTTGGCCTACGAGGTCTGTGACCATGCAAAGGAAGAGGCCCGATGCTCTTCACTATATGAGAAAGACAAGACCTTCAAAGCTTTAAATAGAAATCCTCTCACCTATCTCAGCTACCAATTTCACTTGAAGACAGTCGTTCTCCTGCTCACAGCGGTAACACCCCAGGTCGGACTTTTCAAGCTCGTCAATGCAGATGGAGTAGTTCCCCTCTGAGCCCTGGTTTGGAAAAGCTTTGAGACGGCCATTTCTGGGGTCCACGAACTTAACACGCCCTTTAGATGTGAGCTGGACCATGTGCATCTCGTGAATGGCGACCCATGACACCAAGTTGTGGTTTCTTGTTGAAAAGCTGCATGGAAGGAGGACAGAGGAGCCAAGTGGAGCACTGAGTGTGTGCGTCTCACAAAGCCCCGAGTCATCACAGGAACTCTCAATGTCCGACTCATCTTGACGAGAAGAGAGATATACAAGTGTTTCAAGTTACTGAATTTAATCAAAACTTTTATCGAAATCTTCAAATTAAATGTCAGGGTTGGGAATAAAGGTATAAGTAGCTGGATAACAAGCTTATATACCAATCAAGCAGAATAACATAACAATTATATTCAACGTATCACAGACACTGATTACACAGACTGATTTTTTAAAAAGCTAGTCCAAAATTACTAGACCAGTTGATAGACCTTGTGTGTTTAAAGCGGGGAAATAAGCAGTAAATAGAAAAAAGTATATATTTAAACATCGTACTGTGCACAGTAGAACTATCATATTGTGTTGCCTGCTTTTCAGTACGTAAAATCAAAAGTCCAAACACAAGTTGATGATTCACTGATACCTTAATTCAACTGAATAATGTACAAATAGATCAGACAAGTCGATTATCAAATGAGGATGCACATCTCTTAAAGAACTTACCATTTGAAGTCACACACATGAAGCACAGAGCTAAAAGGAAAATCAACCTGTCTGCACTCATTGTCAGCGTTTGGTACAGTGAAACCAGCAGTGTGGTGATGCTGTATGCTAGACCCTCTAAGCATCATGGGACAAAACCACAAGACCATCACAGTTCTTTTACTTATTTACGGAAACGCTTTGCTGTGTTTCAGTTTCACACCTTTGACAGTCGATTGTTTGACAGAACTAGTGTCAAGCTGTTTTATGATCATGTCAACATGTTAAATTCAAACAAATAGATATTTGTCTTTAACACTGAGAATGCGTGAGAGCTCTGAAATGTCTCTCACCGTCAGACCACTTCCTGTTGAAGTCTGGTGTTGCTTCAGAAGAAAGTAGGCTACTGATGCACAGATGAAGGGACAGTTTGTGGTCACCTGGACTGATTTAAAGATTTGATTGTACGTGTGCCTTACAATTGTGTTTATCTGACAAACATTTTGTAGGTCAGGTGTATTTATGTGTTTAACCACCGATAATTTAAAAATTCGAACTGATTTGTGATACACACCCCGACAGCAAAATATTAATGATTTGTATTAATATAATTTGGAAAGATGCAGGCTCTAACTAGCCTATCCCTTTAAATACTAATATTATCAAATGCTAATCAAATAGAAATATTCATGTCTTGAACAACAATGCCTGACAAATCCTCTCACCTATTCCAGCAACCAATTCCACTTGAAGATAGTCCTTCCCCTGTTCACAGCGTTCACACAGTAAAATCACATTTTATTAATTTCAAATGGTAAGTTCTTTTGCGAAATTAAAGGATTAGAGTATTATTTAGACACACATATGAAGCACAGGGATAAAAGAAACATCTATATGGCTGCAATCAGTGTCAGCATCTCACACAGTGTGACCAGGGGGTGGTGCCAGGGATTTTGGGCCCCAGGAAAAATTATCACATTGGACCCTGCTGTCACCACATCTCCAGGGCCCAGTAAACCCATTCAAAGCTTAACATAACTCTACATTTGCAACTGTCTGGTCCCTTGTAGTTCAACACTTACAGTACGATGTGGCTGTGCAAATATGACGCTGTGCAGATTTACATGCACCAAGTGAAATTCACTATTTGATGCAAGACCAATACACTATGAGAGATGTGCTAAAGACCATGTTTACAGTGCAGTCTAAATGTTATTTTTATTGCAAAATTATTGAGTGGAAAATTTGTTTTAAAATATGGTCATAACTGTGTGAACACATGGCAGTACTGCCAAAACAATCAAACAAAAAATAAAACAATAGATTTCACTAACATCAAATTCAAATGTAGGGTAACTTAGCATGATTTAGAACAAAAAGACTCCTGAAAACCTACTTTATTCTCAGATAACAGCTTGTTTTTGTTTTGTGTTCAACAAGCTACTCAACAAATTGCCCCTTGTCGAATTGATAAAGTCTATATCTGTAGATGTCATTAAACGGCCATAATTCAGTCTGCATCAAAGCATCTGACTTGAAGGTATTATTTTAGCATGGGCTGTAACTTTAATACAGACTGAGTCACTCAATGCTCAAAGCCAGCCTCCAATACAAACTGTATGTCATGACTGTAGATTTATGTTCTTGATGTTATGTTCAGTTATTATGATTTTGTGTCTTGTGTTTTCTTGTATCTGATTTCCATGTCTTTGTATCGTGTCTTGCTGTGTCTTTTATGTTTTGATTTTCCATGCCCTCATGTGTCCTTTAAGTTCTCCTGTGTATTTTCCTATGTTCTTCCCTCTGTCTCCCTCTGTCTGTTAGTATTGTTCCCTCCACGTTTTCTCCTCTGTGCTTTTCCCTCCTCGTTACCACACCTGGCCTCCTCCCTCCTCTCACTCCTCACCTGTTCCTCGTCTTGTCATTAGTGTCCGTGTATTTAGTCTGTGTCTTCCCTGCACTCCTTGTCCGTTCTTTGCCTCTTGTCTGTGTCTGCCTCCTGCTCATGTTCCTGCCTGTTTCAAGTCCCTTTATGTCTTCCCCTTTAAACCCCGACCTGACACTGTAGGCTGTTTATGTTTCATAATATGATTGTCATTATGGGGAAAAATAATTACAGTGTTTGACTGAAACAGATTTGGTTTCCTTTTTTCATATTAGCAAAAAACAAACAAAAACAGACGACCGCAATGATGCTAACGGACATGTCATTCAGCACAATGTTGCTCACCTTCTTGAGACGGGCTGCTAACAAATCTGGTCTTGAGTCTGGTAGGAGCTGCAAGGACAGCTGATTTAGTATGATAAGCTTGCTAAACACTCACCTGCACTGATTAAATGTAGGTTAGAAAGGTGTGAACATAACTGTAAATGTAGGTCATTTCACTGTGGACATCAGGCTAACAGGTTCAATTCAACCACTCACAGACTACACCCACCTTTCTCTGAGAAAAACTGGGTGACATACTATCGCTCTTTCTTTTGTATAAAGGCATATTGCTGCCACACAATAAAGAAAAGTAAAAAGAAACAATATCACGTTATAACATGAAAACTTTGTTGTACAGACATGGTTAGTTTTATGTTAAAACATGATTATTTATATTGTTATTTTATCTTATTTACATGATTTAATGAAGTTCTACGTTTCTTTTTGGCCTTTATGGCTTTTTTTATTGATAGCACAGCTGAAGAAGTTGACAGGAAACAGGGTGAGAGAGAGGGGGGAGTGACACGCAGCAAATGGTCCCCAGGTCGGGAGTTGAACCCTAGTCCGCTGCAGCGAGGACAAAGCCTCTGTACATGGGACGCCTGCTCTACCAACTGAGCTAAACGGCGCCCCATGAAGTTCTACTTTATGCTAGGGTTGAGACAGGGAGAGATTTTGCTCTTACTGAGCACGGTGGATGAAATTGTGATCGCTATATGTACAGTAAGGAGGATGTTAAACTGCATGGGGCTGTACAGAGGAAAGAATCAGTCCTCCTCCCTCTGGAGGTCGTGTCATTTCTCAATGATCAGCTGGAGGCACCATGGATACAAGCTACTTAGTGCAGCTACTGACTATCCTATCCTATACATGGACCTTGCCTTTGATAGTGATCAATAATCTATAAAGATGATGACAAAAACTCCCTTTGAATGTATATGAGCAAAATGCTCCATTTAACTGGAACAGGAGGAGCACTGCGCTGAGTCTGTGTGTGCATAATGTGATGCGTGGATCTCATCCCTCTGATCAGACAGGACAGGACATAAGAACTATCATTCTGATTGATAGGGGATGAATTAAATAATTCATCATTGATGAGGAACATGTTAATAGTGTTTTATCATTATGTGTGTATGTTGAAAATGTGTCCAAACATTACACAAGTAAAAAACAGATGAAATCCCAACTCAGAAAAAACAAAACACTGGCACATCAACGTCTGCCTCCAGAAAGTGGAAAAGCCAGTCAGTCGGGGTCAGATTTTGTTGGTCAGAGAAACATAGAAGCTCACAAAAATGTCCGCTTATAACATCTCAATGAGGAACTTTATATTAAGGGACCCCCCACATTGGTAAAAAAAAAAATAAAGCTGGGAAAGTGTGAAATGTAACTATGACTGCAATTGTCTATCTGAGATACTCTGAAATACAATTCTAGGCCCTATTTAAACAATCTTAGCTGTGGCACAAGTGCAATTAAGGTGTGTCCAATTTAATTGTGCTAGTTACGTGGTGGATAATCTGTGAAGATAGTCTACGGGGTAGACTGACTGACCATGATTCAGTGAAGCATGGGCAGCAACATGCTGGTAGTCTGAGCTAAGCAGTCATGAGAAGATACTGTCAAACTCTCTGAAAGACTTTGGGTCAACAAAATTGTGACCCAATTTTTGCGCAAACCAAGATGTTTCCTAAACTTTAACCTTGCTGTTTTTATACCCAAACCTTAATCATAGCTATATACATTTGTTTTTTTAATCTTTTTTTATTTCATCCTCGTTTTGAAACAGAAAATGTTTATATGTGCAATTCTGGAGGGGAATGACTAACAACGTATTTTGACATTGTGTGACTTGTTTGCATCACTGGAACCAGTTAAAATGCGAGGTTATTAATTGTTGTCTTCCACGACCTGCCATGTTCAAACTGTTCACCAAAGCAGCACAGGTTCAGAGTATCTCTCCACTGACAAATACCTACTAAAACATTTCAGTCATCAGCTCACTTGAAAGGTAGAACAAGATTATATCTACATAACCAGCAAACTAATTCTGCTGTGTATCCTGTCAGCAGCTCATTTCATGTGTGCCCATTACTACATTATGTTCATGTTTTCTTAAACTCGGCCTGTAAAATGTCTATAGCACTGGTTGAAAAACCTTTTTGCTTGTGACCTATTAATTAATGAAAGTGTAGTGGAAATTCTCCTTTGTGAGGTAGAGAGTTGCTAAGTCTCCAAAGACCTTCAGACTTCGGTGTATGAATCAAATCTCTTTAATAACACGCAGCGTGGAGAAGAAGGCAAAAGCGTTCTCTCTCGAACTCTGAATTCTTAACCCTTAAGTACAGAATCAGAGAGGAGGTTACCTTGACTCTTTGATATTTGGGTGTATCCTGTCTTCCCAGGACAGTGACACTTTGATGTAACAGATGGGACAGCAAATGTCATCTTATCTAAACTTGTGTATCTTCCCATGTGGGGATGTGTCCCCCACCTGTGGCTCTTGTGACACCTCAAGCAATGTGACATTCTCCCTTCCTGCCTCTGTCCTTACAGCACATTTGATCACTAACAGGAAGACTGTGTAACAAAAGCCACGCCAGCGCATCTCTTCACTCACTCCACCTGCATGATAAGTTGTGGTTTTACAAAGATGCATCTCACAGGAAACTCTTGTTCTTTCGCTCATCCTTTCACATGAGTTTGGCCTACGAGGTCTGTGACCATGGAAAGGAAGAGGATGTACAACTCTCAAAAGGACTTACCATTTGAAGACGCACACATGAAGTGCAGAGCTGAAAGGGAAATCAACCTGTCTATGTCTGGTACAGTGAAACCAGCAGTGTGGTAATGCTGTATGCTAGAACGTCTAAGCATCATGGGACAAAAACCTCAGGACCATCACAGTTCTTTTAGTTTCAAACTCTCGACAGTTGAACAGAACCAGCTTTTATTAGTTTATATTCATCTTTAATACTAAGAAAGTTTGAAAGCTCTGAAATGTCTCTCACCGTCAGACCACTTCCTGTTGAAGTCTGGTGATGCTTCAGCAGAATGTAGGCTACTGATGCACAGATTAAGGGACAGTTTGTGGTCACCTGGACTGATTTAAAGACCGAGATTGTACGTGTGCCTTACAATTGTGTTTATCTGACATATTTATTTTGGATGTCAGGTGTATTTATGTGTTTAACTAACATACAATCTGGGCAAATTGAGGAGAAACTGTCCTGTTTTGTGATAAACAGCATACAGCATACAGCATAATGTTTTATGTGAATATCATTTGGCACGATCCCTTTGAATACTGATATTATCACCCACTGAATGAATTGCAAAAGAAATGCTGATTAAACAGAAATATTCATGTCTTGAACAACAATGTCTCTAAGAAATCCTCCAAAAGATCGCATTTTATTGATTAAATAATACTCTAATCCTTTAAAGGATACCAATGTAGGCATTTGTAACTGTGGGTGTTTATCTGTAGAATGATGGTGGATTTGTCCCCTTGTGTCTGTGGTGCAGGAAGGATGGCACGGCCACACAGGACTTGCTCTCACACCGGCTCTCTCTTGAATCTGGCATGAAAACAACACACAGTCCTAAATATTTCTTTAAGACTAATATGATAAAAATGTTCACATCACAATGTCATTATAGTCCTTTAACAACATTTTAACATTAAACAGACATGTTGTGATAGTAAAGCGGTACTATTATGTATGGCTTTTTACAGAGCACCCATCATCATCAAGAGCCATTTTCTGTGCCATTTACAATATGCTTACAAAAATACCCACCAGGTGGCTCTTAAACTATACACATGCAGGATCAGGGCGTTAATTTGAAGAAATTCATAATGAGATTATTTCTAACTCACACACACACAAAGCCAGGAGCAACACTTGTCAAGTGTCTCAGACTTGAGTCAATGTCGTCATATTCGTTCAAAGTTCCACAGTAATGATGGGAAATCGGAGACATGTTTAGTGACCGAAAAACTCCATGGTGGCTTTCACCTTGCCTGTGGAAGAGCAAAGCGTTTTTTTAAAAGGTTCACAAGTTGAACCAGCCCTGGGTTCACTTCGGTCAAAAAGGGGTATTTGTGACCCACATATCCTAAAATCAAATGCCAAATACCTGCAGAGCTGTTGAATCCATGATAATGCCGGATGAAAAAAAAAAACGGCCATTATTTTGAAATCCCTAACCGGATATGGCACGTGTTGCTGCTGACCTGACGCTGGTGATGAACCGCTGCTGCTCCTCCTGATTCCACTCTACATCCAGGAGCGGCAGCGGGATGGCCGGGAGCTTCTTCACAGGACGCCTCGCCGCCTTGTTCGACTACAAAACGGAAAAATACATTGTCGCCCAAAACAAGAGAGTCGGAGTTCTGTACAGACTCATCCAGTTATTTATCATCGGTTACATTATAGGGTGAGTGACCAACTTTTATGACCTCATTCCATATGTCAAACACATAAGCAAGCCTACCTAAAGCTCGGCAAACAATTATAATATCAGCATCTAAATGTCTGTGAGAAGTTTATGCTGACTTTAATCGAACTGTAGCTTTAAAACGGTATTATAATATAACATATTATAACTGATTAAACTTAAATTGGTGGCTGGCTGATGACTGCATGTGGTAATAGATCAGGTTTTTCCACACTATTATCTGTTCATCACCAAGTTTCTCTCATGGTCAGTGTGCTCTTGTGACCTGTTATGTTCCCTGCAGCATTTCCATAAATAAATAAATAAATAGCTGCAGTAAACCTTATTTAGTTCATCTTATTGCTGTTAGTTTATAAAATTGACAGGACAGTGTTTCTACCATACTGTAGAATACATATTTGCAGTATTTTTAACTCTTTATCAGAATATTACATTATCATAGTAAAGCTGCAATGAATGTTCTGTTAATCAATCTATTATTTGTTCCTTAAGGGAAGTTAATTGGCAAGTATTTTGATAATTGATAGGTAATTAATCAATTCACCTGTTTTTTTTGTTCTGGTTTGTTTTGTTTTTTTTTGCTTTCTTTACTCTCTATAACAGTATGTTGGATATCTTTACGTTGTGGACAACAGACATTGGTCTTTGGGAAACACTCATATGACATTTTGACATTTGACGGTGACAGTTTCACTACTTTCTGACATTTTAAAGACCAAACAACTAATCGATTAATGAAAAAAAATAATCGACAGATACCTCAACGATGGTCATGGCTAGATTATAGAGACTCCCAAAAATAAAACCTACTTGAACAACGGACATTTCATTTTTATTTACTGCTAAAAGTGTAGATACCTCCCTGAATTACAGCACAACTTTTAGCTTCAGCCATTCATTTTTTTTTGCTCTCTCCCACAGGTGGGTTTTCTTAAGTAAGAAGGGCTACCAGGAGACTGACGAGGCCATCCAGAGTTCAGTCATAACCAAACTGAAAGGAGTCTCAGTGACAAACACCACAGAGTCTGGTGTGATTGTGTGGGGACCGGAGGATTATGTTATCCCACCACAGGTGAATTCACACGCGGCTTTGCAGGGTTATGCACAGTGCACGTACAGGCACACTTTCACATCTTTCATCTCTAACGGACGTTTAGGGTGGGACGGAAGTGAAACTGATGAAATGAGGAAAACAACTTTCCAAAGGCTTTGTACTGCATGTCTCCAGGATGTTACTGAACAGTAAGGTGCATCAGTACATGCTGGCAAAGCAACAAACAGTGAAGGATGAAAAAAACAAATAGTCACGCAGGCAACAGGTGAATCCCTGTGTGTGACAGCAGTTCAATCAAAGGGAAGGGGCCGTGTGAGTTAAAACGAGGTTTGTATATCCTAATAAAGCAGGATCAAGGTTTGCAGGCAGGAGCAGGGTCAGGTGATCATCATCATCATCATCATCATCAAAGTATGATGTCAATAAAAATCTAATTTACAGTGTTTTCTCTACATACAGGGTGAAGCTGTTCTGTTTGTTGTCACAAATTTCTTAGAGACACCGAACCAGAAGCTTGGATACTGTCCTGAGGTAAGAATATTATGTATTGGCGGGACCTCCATGAGTAAACAGTACTCTCATAAAATGCTTTAAAAAATTGTCAAAAGCTATAAGAACCGGAGATCTTTTATTTCGACCAAGAGATACTTTAAAGTGACACTGTGAGTGAAATAGTGTTTCTTTGCGCGGCCACATTATAAGCTCCTAAATCCTTTCACTGTGTTTAGTCAGAGCCTTTTCTCAAGATAGTCGTTTATTGACATGTCTGCAGAGACCCTATGATACAATCATCCATAATAGCCAAAGACACACCTGAACTATGGGCCAATGTCATGATGTGCATTATTCTTTTGTTTTATGTCGAGGAGAGCTGAATTGTCCCACAGTGCGCCAAAAGTTTTCATCTTGACATTAGTTTAACAACAAAGTCCGAGGTTAACAACGATGATAGAAGAGCGTGGAGGCTAGCTGGAGCGCCATGGAAAAGCACTGGTGGGTTCCATGATTTTGGTTTAAAGGACGTGATTTGTAGGTTATGTGACACCCACTGCCCCCAAAAGACCATATCTCATATAAAATGATAACTCCCAAAGTCTGACGCTCAAACTTTCTCATGTCAAAGACCCCTAAACTGACACAAATCAGACCACGGACCAAGTCTGATGTTTTACCAAAGAAGTTGTATGAAACCCAAGACAAAAATAAAGATAGTTGTACATTCTGTCACTGAGTAACTTATGGATGGAATTATAGTGACAATAATGATTCCCCTTTGTGCTGGGGAGCTCCTAGAACCCTTTCAAGGACCCACTAAAGCAGTGTTTCTGGTTTGGGGACATAACTTTGCCTTATAAGAATTTGTTTTCAGTGTTCAGTATTACTGACGATGACACAGACCCCTCTCATGCTGTTGATATTTGGACATGATGTCAAGATGTATTCTTGCTCTTGCATACTGTTGCTGTTGCATCAGGTACTCGTCATGATATTCACTTGGAAGCACCACGATCATGCTATTTTGTTGAAGGGAAAACACAGTCAGTTTTCTGTTGTGCATGTCAGCTGGCTGGAGGGCAGGATGTGTCCAAACACTGTGTTCTCTCACAGGAACACTGTTCAGCTTGCAGTTTCAAGCTGTCAGAGACAAACTGTGTTTGCTTTAAGGTTACTTTATTAACTCTCCACTGTTTGACATGTGATTATCTGGCAGCTAATGAGCAGAGGCTGGATTCAATCCCTGGGCTACTAAAGTGAGTAAACAGCCACTGTAAGTTTATCTAAATGTAACAAAAAAAAACACGCAGATAACTCTACTCACTGAGATAGTGTCTCAGTTGTATGGAACACACTTGTAATAAGTAGGTATTAAGTACGCGTTGGATGGGCACATTTCACATTGCCGTAACCTGTGGAGCCAGAACGTTGACTTTAAAATTTAGCATCCAAAAAAAAAATTGGCATTGAAAACAAAACCAGTACTGAAAAAGGAAACATTGTCATTGAAACATTTGTATTGAAAACAGTTGTATTGGCACTGAAACAAGTATTGGCACTGAAAAAAGAAAGTAATTCAAATAATTCAAATCCGAAAATCTTATCGTTTTATTTTATTGGGATTTTTTTGTATTTTTCAATGACAATCTTCAGATTTTTTCTTCATGTCACTTTTTTTTCAGTGACAGATTTTTTTACAATGTCAGTATTTTTTCAGTGTCACTGATTTTTAGTTTAAACTTTCTGTCATTGTTTTGGCGTCGAGAGGGAGGGGCCTGAGGGGAGGGGCAAGTAGAGCGTGGTTTGCATATCATTTGAGAAGGTAATGGCAGCAGCCAGCCTGCGGGAAGGCGGAGCTGGACGGTCCAGCCATAAGACACCATGTACGATCCGTGTGCCGGCCGTCTCTGGGCAACATAGAGTCCAACTACCTCGCGGACTTTTCTTCAAGCTCTCTCCTGATGTGTCCAAGTCTCTGTGTATCTGGTTCTGTCCAGGAGCTCCCGAGCTCCGGTCTCTATATGCATATGGAGTGTGGTAGTAGTAGTACCGGAGCGCCGAGCACGGAGCATTAGCCACAGTTAGCATAACAGTAGAACAGCCTGTTGTTCTGAGCCGGGCTGCCTCGCCGACTGCAGCGCTCTGGTCTGCTCCCCGAGCTCTGTGCCACCGCACTGCTACTGGAGACCGGAGCTCCCGACCTCCGGTACCTATATGCGTATGGAGTGTGGTAGTAGCACGGAGCTAACGAGCATTAGCACCAGCTGTGTAGCTCCGAGCCGGGGCTGCCTCGCCGACAGCAGCGCTCCGTCTGCTCCCGGAGCTCTGTGCCACCGCACCGCTGTACACGCATACAGAGACCAGACAATAAAAGAGAGTGCTTGAAGAAAAGTCAGTCAGTTATGAAAATATGTGTACTTCTGTTGTACTTTACTATGAACCACAGTAGCACAATCACAGCTGACTTTACCCGCATACTGACTTGTTGAGTTTATTCTTGCCCAAGGACGCTTGCCACATACAGACAAGGGGAATCAAACCAGCGACCTTCCGAAAACAAGACACTGGCTCTACCCCCTGAGCCACAATTTCCCTTGGTCATGGTAATTCTAATTGCGATATCATAGGCAACTGGACTTGTTTCAGTTTCTTGAAGACGTTTCACCTCTCATCCAGCAGGCTTCTTCAGTTCTAACAAACTGTAGGGGAGTCACAGGCCTTTAAACTCTGTGTGGGAGTGTCCTTACAGAGTCGTGAAGGACACGAGTGAGCTCTGAGTTTCAGAGTCGTCGGGGGCACTTGTGCTTTGTTGACCCAACCGGCCTTCATGTGGGATGCAAGGGCTAAGTGATCCAAGTGTGAATGGTTGGTAAGCTTTCTGGGGAGGGAACTCAGTACTGCATTGTAGGTGGGTGATAGGTGATGTCGTAGGCCACCTCCTCTGGTCAAAGACGTTCGTTCCAGTTTGACATACATGGATTATTTGAATCCTCCTTTAAACCATCAGTCTTCTCTGGCCAAGATGTTTACATTGTTGTCGTCAAAGGAATGATTTTTCCTACTTCAGATGTAAGTGGACGGCAGAGTCTTGATCATAACTGTTATTGTGGAGTCGACAGTGTCAGCGAAGCGGACAGTGACCTGGACAGTCGGATCCACAGTTCCTCTCCTGATTTCTGTAGCATGACGACAAACGGTTCGAGGAAGGTACGACCACCGCCCTGTATTTTCTTTCATAGTGCTTAGTCCCAACAAAAGATTTTAAACTTTTAACAAAAGCTCCCACACCACCCTCTTCTCTTCTATTACCGTGTATGCCCGTGTCATTTCTCTCAACTGTATCTTCGGCTGCAAATTTCCAGAGGGTTCCTGGTATGTAAACTCAGCCTCTCTTGGCCTCCTGACTCACTGCAACAGCCAAGGAGAATAGCGAGCCCGAACAGCAACACACAGTCATAAAACACTGCTCTTGTGTACATTTCGGCTCTACCCGGTTGCGGTGCCCCGGCGTCTGAAAGGCACACACACAGGCGTGACTGGGAACGTTTGGAAGTCAAAATGAGGAGATGCTAAATCAAAACTATGCAATTCTAAGTCAAAATCAGAAGCTAGTAAGTCAAAATTATGAATACTCAGTCAAAAGAATGGCCACGACAAGATACTTTTGACTTACTGTATGTCTTTTAATGGGCTTCCATAGTATGAGCTTTGCTTTACTGCTCCACCAGTCCAGAATCTTGCGTCTTACAGTATGACATTTTCTTTCTGTGTTCGCAGAGTACAAAAGTGCTGGATGGCCACTGTCAAGCTGATGTGGACTGCGAAGATGGAAAGATGGTAGACGCTGGTCACGGTGAGAAAGAGACATCACTGATTTTAATTTGCCATTAAGTCGGTCGTCACAGTGTCATTCTGAAATACAGTTTGGGTCTAAATCCAACAAAGATCAACTCTCTGTGTCACGGTATTTTCCAGATAAAGTAAATTAATTTTAAAAGAATATAATTGCACAATTCTCATTTGAACTGGTTATATATAATCCATATATATGCAATAGGGCTGAAGTGTAGTGTATTATACACGTGTGGAAAAACTAGATGATTTCCGCCTGTCTGCTCTTTCTTCAGGAATAAGAAGTGGCCGATGCATCAGAAAAGATGAGAACTCCACTGGTACCTGTGAGATCTATGGCTGGTGTCCTATTGAAAGAAATTTCAAACCACAGTAAGGAGAAAGTTCAATCATATGATAACTGTGGCAGGCATGAAAAAAGTTCTGACGAATTTCATCACCCTCACACATACGCAACACATTCAGGTGAGGTAAAACCATGCACGGCCAGTGTGGTTGAGAATAATTGAATATACTATGTATATTTCATACAAATATATCTTTAAAGACTCTTGGTTTAACATTATCCTGAGTCCAGAACCCTGCTGGAAACATGTTAAATGATATAACAGCCAACAATTCCTGAAAAATGTGTTTCTTTTAATGCAAGATTCCAGTCTGACAATGATAATATGTGAGCTGAGGAGCTTCATTAAGCAAAGTCTTTTGAACAATTGCATATAGGCATATTTAAACAAGAAGTCCAACACCAAGATAAAAAGTATTTAGCAAGCCTCAATGTTTTATTTTAAATTGTTTTTCTTTTTTTCCAGAGGACCCCTGCTGACAAATGCTGAGAACTTCACCATCTACATCAAGAATTTCATTTCATTTGCCAAATTCACATTTTCAAAGTAAGTCCTCTAACTCTAACTCACCATGACGTCTCCAAGTACCACATGGTTAACTGGAAACGGTTGTGTACAGCTCACGCCACTGTTTTTTTTTTTTTTTCCAACTGTGAGGTCCAACGTCCTTGAAACGACTGACAAAACCTATTTGAAGAAATGCAGATACGACGAGGAGCTGCATCCCTACTGTCCCATCTTCCGCCTGGGAGACATCACCAGGCGAGCTGGATACAACTTCCAGGACATGAGCACATTTGTTAGTATAACGCTTTGCAACTTAGATGTTAACTGTTTTATTTATTAAGTCTTTTTTTCAGTATATATATGTCGAATTGTCAAACATCTACAAACATGAAATTCGAAAGATGAAGTGAAAACAATTGATTGATGGATTTATTTCTAATATCTACATCATTGTCTCTGGAATCATGGCGATACGGATTGTTGTGACAAAACAATCTGACACACAATGTTTCTTACAAAGATCTGGCTTGAATGTTGTCTTAAGCAACAAGCTTCTATTGATTTTCACAAACCCAAACACTGGTCCAGATGCTCAACTGTAACCTAACCTTTTTATGCTCACTGGTTCCGTATCGTTCACATTAATTCTGTCATTCAGATGGGGACCACAAATTTTAAGCACTGGTTTTAAATCAAGTGCATTTTTATAATGGTGTAACAAAAGACAAAATGAGGATAGATCAACAGAAAAAGACCGGCTGTAACAGCGTAAAGAGTAAAAAGTGTCTTGTTAGGGAGCGTGCATCAAAGTGCAGGACAGTGATGTAGGAGACGTGTACTCAGGGGTGCCAGGCTTGTTATCATGATTAACATGTTGTAGAAGCCACGTATGGTTAAATCTGCATTCTGTTCTCCAGGGCGGCTCCATAGGTATTATGATTGATTGGGACTGCAACCTCGACAAAGGCTACTCCAACTGCAATCCACAGTACCACTTCACTCGCTTGGACACCAGTGTCTCCAATAAGACCATCGCCACTGGATTTAACTTCAGGTGAGACTCGCTGCAAACACTTTCTTAGTCACTGCAATATTTTTGCCTATTAATGCACATTGTTTCTGTTGTGGAATTAACACATTATGCTTGCTCTTCGTCCTAGATGTACACATTCATTTGGCAAAATAAGAAAACTACTCAGTCAACAGTTCTTGTCGCTGGTGCATAATTAAAACATCATCTTATCGGCCGGTCATTTCAGCAGAAATGTTTATTTGTAGATGCCTTTTTTTTAGCTTTATAGCCTTTATCAGCTGATACAGATGATGTGCTGAGATGTTTTCAACAGCGTAATTAACTGTGTTTACAACTAAAAGCAGGATTTGACAGCAGAGAATTATGCAAAAAGTCTCAGTCATCACAACCTGTTGGAGATTATTATTTTTTTTGTGTTCTCAAGCCTCCATATTTGCTCTTTTCTTCCTCCAACAGACACGCTCGTTATTTCAAAAATGGTGGCGGTGAGAGCTTTCGATCTCTATACAAAGTCTACGGTGTCCGGTTTAACATCATGGTGCATGGAAAGGTGCGGACAATGTGTTTCACAAAGTGAATACAGGAAATCCTGTCCACAGTGATAAATGCAACAAACGATAGCACATAACAAGCTGATATGACCTTGCAGGGCCTGTATTACCCAGATAACACGTTTAAGAAGTTTTGTGGTGTTTTAATATTTATATGTAAAATTGTGTCTCAGCAGACTGCAATTCTGACGTGTTCATTTCACATATTTTGACAAAAGGCAGACCTTTACTTCTATGCTTTTAAGATGATTTTTGTGATTCTTCTATAACCACATTTCCTGCATTTCTGCTTTTACACACAGGCGGGGAAGTTCAGCATCATCCCAACGGCCATCAATGTCGCTTCAGGACTGGCTTTGATGGGCGCTGTAAGGAGCTGCACAGGAATTTTTCTTTTACCTTTATATTTGCCAGTTTGGACGATCACATCACTGAATGCACTGTAACTTCATTGAACAGGGCGCTTTCTTCTGTGACATGGTCCTTCTCTACCTGATGAAGAAGGGCAACTTCTATCGGGAGAGGAAGTTTGAAGGATCCAGGTACGAAAGGCAACACACAAGTACAGATGCGGAGATTTGTTTTTCTAAGAACATATCACACTACTTATTTTCACAGTTTTGTTGGTGATGATTTGAATGATGAGGTTTTCTTTTTGGCGTTGTAGTCATGAAGCTTCCAACGACAATTAATTTGTACATGATTGCAGTTGTCTGACATCTATCTAACCTTCAGCTTTGTAAATCACCTGTTATTTTTGTTATAGTGAATACTTGGACTATATACTGTAAGTAAACTGTATAATATGTAAGAATTGTTGCTGATCTTGAGCTGTATTTATGATATGTCACATGGTTCATCTAAAGCATCTACTTTTCATACACATCCACCAACACAGTCTGTCTCTGTTCCACAGAGGTACACCGAAATCGGCATGTCAAGACAACTGTGAGGAAAAAAGCATGGAGCAGGGGAATCTGACGTCTTAGTCTTTTCTCTATGTGAGAAGAGTTTGTCACGTGCTGTTACTATCAAATATGGTTTGAAAAATGATCAAAACATTATAAAATAAGCCGCTGTACTGGTGGAGTGCTATTATAAGCTGAGGTTTCATCTTTTAAAAAGCCATAAACTAGGATTTCTCAGATGGTACCATATTTTCCTTTGTGAAAAATTGTGCTTTTTATAACTCCAAGACAAAAAAGACTCCTATCAAGAATAAATATTCCATGGGCTTTATTCAGGTTTAAGTCATAAATTGTGTGTATGTGTGTCTTTTAAACCAAAAAACAATTTATTTATTGAAACTTTTCAAAAAACAAATTACAAAATTTTGTGTTATACTTTGAATATTTCTGTTGTTAAAAATCCCCAAAATGCCAAGAACCAAGATTTTTATGTTCTACGTTTTTATGGTTATTATGATGTACTGTGTAAAGGTTGTATTTCTGACTTCTGATTGGAAGACTCATTCATGTTGCACAAAGTCTCATTGGAGGCCATGCTAGGTTGTTAAGACGCAGTTCTCTGCAGACTGCGTTCATTTTTTAGGTACACAAGGAGAACATGCAAACTCCACACAGAAGAGTATGCATTTTACTATTAGTATTTTTTGCTAAAAGGCTAAATGCTGCTATTCATTTCTTGCTAAAATGCTAACATTTTTGCATGTACATGTCAACCGATGGATGAGGGAAACCCATCAGGGTACTTGTGCCCTTGTGTTATGTCCCCGCCCCCTTTTGGGTGTAAACAGCCCCTCCTACTTGACTGGCAGTAAATGCAAAATTCTGGGGTCTCTGCCATTTGAATGGCATACAATAAGAATACTACATGGATTTTAGCTATTAGTAGCCAAAATCCGATGGCCAGACAGGGAAGCAATCATGTTATGTTGTAGACCATCTATCTAATGACAGAATAGTGTATGATGAGTGTCCTCAGTCGCAGTCTCCATCAAAGTGGACGAAGCTGACACGCACAGTTACCTTATTGAATGTTCAGGTCATTTTTCTGTCATCTATCATCTCTTCTGTCACTGAGACACTTTATTTTGCTGTTTTATAGCCTGTCCAATGTGGCTTTATTGGAAACTAACGACACCCCTGAGGCATAGCAGAACACTGCCTCTGTTTTGACAACAGTTCGTGCTTGTGTGTGACTACAACGAGCTGAGAGGAGGTCACAACAGGTTCTTTAAAATAAAAAAAGTAAATAAACTTTAATTTATGCTGTTTACTAGGTCCTTTAATAGAAGGGAGGTCAGCTCAATTCATGAATATTATTAACGTTAAAAGACTCTCTGCTCCTTGCTGTCTGTCCAGTGGACGGACTGGTAAACCAAACTCCAATCTAAAAGCATGAGTTTTACAGTGCTGACTTGTTTTTTCACAGTAAAAACCGAAGTTACAAATACAGCACAGAGGCTCGTTTTTGAGCCGACTAATTTCAGAACTTTTTCCAAAATGCTAACTTTGTATGATAACTTTTTTTTTTTTTGCGAAAATGTTCTCCTTTTGCGTGTGTGTGGCTAGCCCACGCAAACACAAGAATACAGAAGAGCATTAGCATTTTTTGTGTTGGTTGGTTTGCAAAGACTTATATCTCTGACATGAAATCCCACATTAGGTGCCAGTTTGTTCTCCAACATAATTGTGTCTTCAGAGTGATCAGTCATCACTTGTTTTTACTTGAGTACTTTTTTAAATAAAGATTTTTTGATAAGAACCATGATGTATTATGACTTTATTGTTTATCATAACAATTGCAAAACACAAGAAGAGCTTTAGTAATGCAATAACTGCAGCACCTGAAGCTGACATAACCCAGCTAGACGATGATGTAAAATATGCTCAAACACAGTACAGCCTCTGGCTGTCTACACAAGATCACATTTTTTTTCGCATTAACATTTTCTTTTACTAAAAATGAACTGTGAAAACAAGTAAAACATGTTCTTTGTTAATCATTTCCACAGGGGAATAGTGTATGAGGAACGGGTAAACACCGATCTGTGATCTCCTCAGCACTGTCACCATCCTTCACTTATTTTTAAACCTACAAAGCTGTAGTGTGACTCAGATCATACTACTCTAACTCTAAAGGGTCTTTTGGAATGTTAAATGATTGCGATTTGTCTTAAATGGACTAAAACATAAAACAACTGCAACAACAATAAATTCTCATGCACAGTACAATATAACATCTTGCAAATTCTCATCATTGCCATCAGATGTCACTAAAGGGCAACATCATGCTGTAGTGAACCTCGTAAACACTTCACAGCGGGGAGAGTCAGCACAGGCTTAAACAGCATATTGTATCGTATTAAGGCTTTACTCATAATCCATAGAAGGGCTCCTGGGGTATAGAATTTACAAGTATTAAGATAATAAGAGTATGATGTGATTGACCCTATCTGACCCGGATGCACAAAATATTAGGAACTTGAGAAAATACGCGGAGGAAGTTAGTCCGCTTTTGATTTCTCGTAATAAAGGCACAGAATTAGTCAGAGGTGAAGAGCAATGATGATGATTTCTGAGTCATTGAATGTAATAACTTACAGAGGCTTATACATATAGAGAGAGAGGCTATAGAGGATGAGGACTTCATTCACTGTTAGTGGGTGAAGTGAATAGAACACTTTACATTACCTTCTAAATCTTTATAACATGTTCACACAATAACCTTAACACACCAATCCAAGGAAATGCCATAGCCTAAATCTTATTTCATTCAGTAATGCTGAGGGTGAATCGTCACTGTTTTTCATGGATTAATGTATATTGGACGCATGCTAAAAGGAATATGAATGGGTAGCTACTATATATGGACTAAACAGTGACAATTTCTCTTTTGTGTCACAATCCTGTGCACTTTAAAGTGTACTTGATCAAACTGGCATCTTATTCGCATGACTGATGTGATCTCCAACTAGCTTATCTTTGTATTTCTGTTTTAAAACTAAATTTTCACACTCTGACTTTAAATTTTGATTTTCACAATAACACAATTACACAATCAACATTTCTGTGGTTGACAAGTTGATAATATCAAAGAGGTAATTATTTGATTAACTAATGGAACTAAATGACTGAATTGTGTTTTTTAAAAAAGGTGCTTTGTCTGTGCAGTCATGACATTTAAACTAACTTGTAAGCATAGTGGCCCTCATATATCAATCTTGCGTGAAAACGGGCGCAGATCTGAGCGCAGAATTGGTCGTACGACAGGACACACGTGTGATTTATGAAACATTCGTATCTGACCAATCTGAGCGTAGGAATGAGCGGGTCTTGATAAATGCGGCGGCTGAATTCGATCGTCATTAACATGTTACGCCCTTAAATATTCCCGGTTCGGAGGCCTCGCCCACTGAGGTCAAACATGGAGAGAAGAAACACTGGCATGAAAATAAACTGTTCTGAGATGGAGCTCGGCATCCTGACATCCGAGGTGGAGCAAAACAAAGATGTGCTTTTTGGCAGTCTGAAACATGGAATTAAAGGAGGTCATAAAAACGCTGTATGGAAGAGAATAACGGAGGCAGTCAACAGCGTTGCCAGAGGAACGGACTCCGGCTGAGGTGACGCAGACGCACTCGCGTCAGAGTAGAATGGTAACTAACAACCCCCTTTTGCTTGCATTGTAAAATCTATCAAACTCTGACTGTTCACATTTCTTACAAATAATTAGGCTTACACATGTTACATGGGTATACATTTTTATTGTATTTTTAAATGTTTCAGAGCCAGACACCAGCATCATGTCGGCGAGGTCTCCTCCCCAGAGCGCGTGCCCTCTGGCCCCGGTGCTGCGTCCAGACCAAACATCATCACAGCAGAGGTCCTGGACAGACACACAGAAATATGCAGTTTATTGGCCTCAGTTGTCGGCGCACATGAGGCAATAAATAACACATTAAAAGAAATTAATGAAACTCTAAAAAAGCCTTAATAAAGTGTTAAAATGACTAAATGTTGTCAATTTTCTGTGTTTATTATGCCTTTAGCCAATTCCACCAATACTTCACATTACTGATTAAATACTGCAGAGCATTTGCAAGAGTTGAAGGTATACTTTACGTTTTAAAGGTGATGAATGAGGTCCTGTGTCCTCCGTGTAGCCCCCAGTGGAGGCTGTGCTGCCACGGTTCCATGGGCATTGGCTCATCTGGCTGCGCCGACACATCAAAGGCTCCGTTCACTAATACGATGTTGTGCAAAACTTGACAGACCGAAATAATATCACACACTTTCTCCGGGTATACAGCAGCGTTCCCCCTGCTGGTCCGGGACAGAGCCACCTGCCCTTCAGCAGCCCGAACAGCTCCACTGTGACCCGTGTGCGTGTGTGCGCACTGTGTCTGCGTTCCTGCTCTGTAGCAGGTTATTAGGTATTCCGTTAATTAGTTGTCATGTTAGGCTATTTAGCCTATCATATTTTATATTACAAAAAAGTGGTAGACTATCAGTAAAAACGTGGGCTTTCTAAACAAATGTTTTTGTTTTATTCGTTTTAAGAATCCGTTTTGATCTGATCTAAATATGTGACTGCTTATGCTTAATGACAGCTGAGGTTTGTTATTTTCAGACTCAGCCAGATTTTGCTGTTCAGCACCGCAAATCCACAGACTCAGATTTGCGTACACGATCTCAGACCTGACGTGAGATTTGATCGTAGCTCCCGCTCACGTCCAAATTGATAAATGCCGAAGTTTGCGTGGAAATGGTCGTACGCACGTTTTTCTGCCGTACGTTCGTTTGATAAATGAGGGCCATTGTGTTTAGCTGTGAATATCCAAAGGGAGGAAGGTAGCTCCTCTTCAGGACAGAGTTGACACATCTCAATTTCGCCAATTTATTTTGGCAATGTCATACGACATGATTTGTTAACTGTATCCTGAAGATGAGTGTGTGTGTTACCTCAATCCCTTTGGATATTCAGCAGTTGAAATCAATGACTTTAGATTAACACATTTATATACAACACAGTGGGAAGGTGGATCCTCTCACAGACTGACTGAACTTGGTGTTTAGTGCTAATGAGCAAAAGTGAGCATGCGTTCACACTGAGCTGATGAACATGTTTAACAGGTTTGGCAGGTTTGCTCAGTTGTCTGAAAAGTAAAGTAAATGAACTCTCAAAATGTAATGAAAGGATAAGCAAAAAAATAAAACACAGTCTTAGTTCGTCTTTCCATAAAATACATCTAGACATCGTTGTTGTCCTCCACTGCACGGCTCCTGCTCCTGCCTGCACTATCTCATCTGCATGGTCATGGTTGAAACCGGTGGCCCTGTAAATCACCTCCATACTGTGACCTCTATCAGTGAAACTGCCCTGTTCAGGCTATCAGTCTGGTGTTTACTGGCTGGACACTCTGCCCATTTTGGGTTGAGCCCTGTTGCCCGTGGTTACTTCCTTGAGGCCGCGGTACAGCTACTAATCACTAGCTATATATGATATAGCTTAGCTAACAGCAGCTAGCTACAGCCAAAGATAGCTACAGCAACGAGTATAGTGAAGCAGTTGTCAGCTACTCTGGTAAGCAAAGGTGCTAAGCTGGCCCCTGTTTTTTTAAGCTACCTTAGGATGCGGGCCATATCTTACAAGAATATTTTTGCTGTAGGCGTCGAGAGGGGAAGTCACACCCCTTCTATTGTGGCTCAGAAAAAGTATTCTAAAATCATAATCAAAATCGCTTTTATGAAAAAAATACCTAAAAGACATAGTAAAAATGTAAAAAATATAAATAGAGTGGGACCAATTTTAGTATTTTGGTAATTTTAATTTTCTAAGTAGGTGTAGACTGTCCAGATTTATCGTCGATTGTGTGAGGTCGCAGTACATACTGATATTGCAATGTGCAAAATAAGAGCGTCATATGACTAAAACTTACATTAATGTAATGTCAGTGAAGTGGGAGGGAGGAGGGTCAGTATCAGTGGGGGTCACGGGCCTTGTTAATGAGATGAAAATGATGTAAAAAGGTAAAGCTCACAACAAGTCTGTCCAGGTTGACAACTGCACTTATGTGAATGCTGACTATGTCAGTTCTGTAAGCGAGCTGATGTACAGGACCGGCTCTACAAGCTTTCAATCATGTTTTAGATAGATGATGGATTAGAGGGCAGTTACTGGAATATCCGACACAAGGAAGGGCAGGATTCATTCTTTGTTTGGTATGCCGTTTGTGTGTCAGTATAAAAGCGCCTGTGCGGGAGGTTTGTCCACATATCATCTGACAACATGAAGCTGCTTCTTCTCACGCTCGTGGTGCTGCTGTGTAGCACTCAAGGTGAGCAGACTTTGGTTTTTATTCTATTTTTGCATTATTCTTCCTAAAGCAAAGGTCAAAGATAGGACTTTTAATGGTGCCATTAGATAATGAAAGGCTATCCAGTGTTATTTTGTGGCAAATGAAAATGTTAATTTTGTCTTGTCATCAGTGCTCACACTCACATGCTACACCTGTGGTGGTGCAAGTGACCCCGACTGTAATACGGAGACAGTGTGCCCATCGACAGCTCAGTTCTGCAAGACCGTAGAGTCAGGTACGTAGAACTGGTCCTGCTGCATTTATTTTGTCTTATCCCATGTTCATGTTTTAATGTGTTTAAATATTGTGTTACAGAGTGACGGAGGAATGATTCAGTCATTGCATATTGTTCTGCTTGTTTTTCAGAGGGTGTTATCACCTCTCGGACCTGTGAGGCTTCGTGTTCTGAAGATGATGTTAGCGTGTCCTGCTGCTCAACAGATCTCTGCTAGAGATGAGGCATCACTCTTCAAGCTGTCACTTTCGTTTTCTTGCTAATCAAAAATGTGTGTAAAAGAAATGTTCAATCAGAACATCCTGTCTTTGATTAGTCTTGTTATTTTTCACTTTCAATGTGAACTACGAACGCTGAACTGTTGATCCTCATTTATCATCTCACAGCCGCCTCAAGCTGCACAAGCCTTTCGTAGTCACAGCCATGATTTTTTTTTCTCTTTAAAAGAATAATGCTGGAAGCAGGGCAGCCGCACACACACAGGCACACATGCCAACAAACACCCTTAATCCCCTCTTGATGTCACTTAGTGGGTCACTGCAGCAGCCTACTGCTATGTGGGTTGCTGTCTGTCTGTCTGTGCTGCAATGCAAAGTTGGACTGTTTCAAAATCACTGATTGGAGAATGAATAAATCTTTGAATTGATCTCATCCATTTGTTTCAGTTGTCCTTTGTTACAGTTTCACTTCTCTTATCTGAAGATTTAAAAAGTTGACACGGCTTTTACACAGTTAACGGGATCGTATGAGTGGTTTCACCAACATACTGTATCTGAGATGTGCTGACTTTAAGGGTTCCTCGTGGGTTTTATTTTATCAGTCTCTATCAACACTCACACGAGGATGCTAATGTATGCAATATCACTTTAAAATGAGGCTACTCTTGGGTGTGCAGTCTTGCTAATGACCTATTTTAAGTCTTATACTGTTTATGACAAACTGCGACTTTCTAGGGATGAAAAAAATCTTTTAACTTGACGAACATCATACATGTAATTCATGGCACAATTCAAAGAGGGTCAAACACGTTTTTGTTTCTCGCCATTTACTAGCAATCATATTTTTTCTGAAATGAGGTCCCATGGTGGTCCAACAGAAGGGCTGTGACTTCACCTCTCTTTACAGTGAGGTCCGCTCTCTCATAAAGTCCTAAGAAAGGACATCAAACTCGGGCACTGGTAATTCTAAGAGCATAAACCAGAGCCGCTGGGCGAGAAAGCCAAGACGAACAAACAAAACAATCAGGTATTGTCCCTGTTTTGGGATTATTGTTAGGCTACCGGTTGGGTGTGACAAAACTAAGCCTTGAGTGTTTGTGCAGATCAAAAGAATGGAAAAGTACAGCTTGACCTGCTGAACTCTATGATGTGGTGTGATATAATCAGATACAATCAACCAGGAAAAGATCGAGTCCTGTTCAGAGCTCAGACATTAGATACATCTAAAAAGGTGACAGGTTACTAACGGAATCGGGAATAACCTACAGGAGAGGGTAAAGACAACCTTCAGTGAACACCTTGTTCATCGGTAAAGCATGACGCTGACTAAATAACTCACACAGGGGCTGTCCTTATTTTGAGATAATAGATTAGAGGGCAGTTACTGGAATATCCAACACAAGGAAGTGCAGGATTCATTCTTTGTTTGGTATGCTGTTTGTGTGTCAGTATAAAAGCGCCTGTGCAGGAGGTTTGCCCACATACCATCTGACAACATGAAGCTGCTTCTTCTCACGATCGTGGTGCTGCTGTGTAGCACTCAAGGTGAGCGGACTTTGGTTTTTATTTCATTTTTGCATTATATTTCACAAAGCAAAAGTCAAAGATAGGACATGAATTCTTTCATATGACTCTTTGACTTATAATGGCACCATTAGATAGTCAAAAGGCTATCCAGTGTTATAATGTGGCAAATGAAAATGTTGATTCTGATGGGTTTTGTCTTGTCATCAGTGCTCACACTCACATGCTACACCTGTGGTGGTGCAAGTGACCCCGACTGTAAGACGGAGACAGTGTGCCCATCGACAGCTCAGTTCTGCAAGACCGTAGAGTCAGGTACGTAGAACTGGTCCTGCTGCATTTATTTTCGTTTTCTCTCATGTTCAAGTTTTAACGACGGAGGAATGGTTCAGTCATTGCATATTGTTCTGCTTGTTTTTCAGGGGGTGATATCACCTCTCGGACCTGTGAGGCTTTGTGTTCTGAGGAAACGTATGGCGTATCCTGCTGCTCAACAGATCTCTGCTAGAGACGAGGCATCACTCTTCAAGTTGTCACTTTCGTTTTCTTGCTAATCAAAAATGTGTGTAAAAAAATGTTGAATCAGAACATCCTGTCTTTGATTAGTCTTGTTGTTTTTCACTTTCAATGAGAACTACGAACGCTGAACTGTTGATCCTCATTCAGCATCTCACAGCCGCCTCAAGCTGCACAATCCTTTCGTAGTCACAGCCATGATTTTTTTTTTTCTCTTTAAATGAATAATGCTGGAAGCAGGGCAGCCGCACACACACAGGCACACATGCCAACAAACACACTTAATCCCCTCTTGATGTCACTTAGTGGGTCACTGCAGCAGCCTTCTGCTATGTGGGCTGCTGTCTGTCTGTCTGTGCTGCAATGCAAAGTTGGACTATCAACTTATCTGTTTCAAAATCACTGAATGGAGAATGAATAAATCTTCGATCTGATCTTATCCATTTGTTTCAGTTGTCCTTTGTTACAGTTTCACTTCTCTTGTCTGAAGATTTAAAAAGTTGACACAGCTTTTACACAGTTAACGGGATCGTACGAGTGGTTTCACCAACATACTGTATATGAGATGTGCTGACTTTAAGGGTTCCTCGTGTTTTTTTTTTTATCAGTCTCTATCAACACACACACGAGGATGTACATGTTTGTAATATCACTTAGAGTAATAATCATATTCTTGATTAACTAATGCATGACTCATGATTATTTAATTCAAATATATAAATATACATATGTACGTAATCTCTTTTCCAAGTTAGACCGAGCAAAGACAGGTTCAACGGCATCAATTCATGAATGAATTCCTGTTGCTCACCTTTATCAGATGATCAAGTCACCATGATGGTATGTGATTAGTTCACACTGATTGATATATGATAAAGTTAGCTGGATTTCTGTTACGTAACTTACTTTTTATTTTATATACTTACTTATGTAACTATATTTATGCACTGTATCTCAAATATTTCATCTGATGACCAGTTTGATTAAACACAATAGATTTATATTTCCAGGAACATATTTTAAGGAACATATTTTCAGGAAGAGTTCCTGCTGTTCGAGGGGCTGAGCACACACGTGGGTCTGTAATAAAGCTGAATCTGTATTAGTTCATGCAATTAATCATCACTAGAACCCTACTAGCCCCTGCGGGGGGGGGGCGGTCATGTTGCATAACACGCCATAAAAGGGCATGCTAATGGTGCAGCAACATAGTCCTGCAGCAAGCCTGTTTAATGGGAAGAAGCTCAGCTGAAAGCACATCATAATCATTTTTACCAAAACAAAATGCACCAAGCAACTAAAGCGAAAGCAACAACAACAGCATGCCCAGAAAACTGGTGTTAGCAATCATAGCGTTCCATGCTAACAATACAAACAATATGCCGAAAGCTGAGACTCCACAGATGCAAGGCCCAAACAGCTGTATTTAGATGTAACGAATACTCATAGTGAAATGTAAGAACAATGTAAGTTGTTTCAGCTGTATTATAATGTAACTCTGCAGAAATCTCACAGAGTACTCAAGTGTGTGATTTGTAACCTTATTATAAAGTGTTACCAGCCAAGTATGCATAAACAGGTGGTGCAATAAGCAAATGCCAATGTTTCATGAGTAAGAATATGCAGTCAACATTTTTTGTAGGCCTCAAAGCTGTACGTGTTGCATTTTTGTGAGAAATGCAAAATGTAAATATTATTTCAAGTTTGTGCTAAATAAACTGTAGAAGTCAATTTTCTTATCCAGAATGCCCACGTGGACCATACATGAATCCCGGTACACTTGCATTTGGACGAGTAAGTCCGTATTAATTTCAAAATTAGCTCCCTATAGATCCAAGTGTGTAAAAACAAGTGTGTCCAAGAGGTCATAAATAGATTTACATGAATGCTAATGAACTTTCTTTTTTTTTTTCTTGTTTTTTTCTTAAGAAATTAAGTGAAAATACATGTTTTACCCACATGTAAACAGACATGTATCTCACTCAGGTCAATAAACGCCCCACTTGACTAAAGAGTTTCTCTTTCATTTTAGACAATAAAACACAAAAACAAAAACCACCCATGAGTCATGTTCAAGCTTTTCAGACACCTGCAGGTGCATCTTGTCTGGCAGCATTCATTCGCTGCACCCTGAGGCCGAGCTGTCATGTCACATTCCATTACTGTCAGGTAAGTTCCCGGCATTCTGGACCGATGCACAGAATCGAAAACAATGTGGATCCAGTGTCACTCAGAGGCTTGACACGGAGCAGTGTGCGACTGAATTCTGAATACAGAGAAAGTATCCAAGAATACGTTCCATCACTGGGCAAGTTTAAAGAGACTCTTAAACCATGTGAACGCGGAGTGAAGTCAGTGGGAAAGTAATCATTTAGTAATATCTCTACGATCATCAAAGCACCTTCACAGGGGACTCATGTTAGGTTTCAGTTGCATTTCCTGTTGCTCAAATAACACTCATTGTGATAACAGTTGAATACACAATGAACTGATTCACCACCACATATGATTCCACTTATAGCGATTGATAGTGTCATGTCAGCATGAAAATATAGGTCATAACTGTTAATCTCTCCAGCTGTTTCTTCTTTACATTAGAGCCGCTCAGACATCAGAGGTGGATGATTGGTGGATTAACAGACCACAACCTTGACACTTAAAGTGTTACCGGTTAACACACACACATTGTACGTGGGATTGACGCAGTGACTTCGAGAAAAAATATCTTACATCACTGCGTGCAAAATGTTGTTGATTTTCTGCATCACATTCGGGTGACTTCCACCAAACCAGATATGTAAAAGCTCTCCATCATGTGGAGTGATTATTGTGATCGCCGAAGAAGACACAGTGTTATATAAAACCACATTCAGGGCATGCGAAAAAATACAAGACTCATCTGCTGCCCACACAGGAAAGGCAGGAAAGAGCTGTGGCTGTGAGTTCGAGAATCAGCTCGCCTCACTGGTTTGTTTTAAAGCTGAAATGACGTCTGCGCGAGGGCATTGTTGTTGTAAATAAAGCTCCAGTCATTTCCTTGGAAGGGCTTTTTTTAACATATCTTGATGTCATTTCTGACAACCCTCCAGAAGATGTGGTTGGTGGCTGACACCTTTTTTTTTTTCCTTATTTACAAAACACTTGATTGCTTCCGGGAATACACATAATACAATATCTGAGCCATCCTAAGATCGTCTGTGCAATCTTACTGTCGTCAATGATAAGTTAAAAAGTTTTTCATCACCTCACAACTGGAATTATATTTTCCAGGAGATGGTGCTGAAGAGAGAGACTGATTGTTAGTGTTCAGCACTGATGGGATTTGAATGCATGTGAGACAGAGTGCGTAAGCAGTGGTGGAAAATACACTTAGTCCAGTTCTGTAAAGGGTTTTTCAACTTTTACTCATTTAGGAAGGATTGTTTTATACAACTGCACTTACTTGACATATAAATAATAACATTGTATGAATAATTCTCCATGCTCTCACTATCATCTCAACAGCATGTGAAGGGGGGATCAAACCCTCTGTCAGGAACCACTGGATGGAATTACCAGTATTTAGCATAGTAAAAACAGTGTCATAAATAGTGTTATAATGTATTTGGAGCTGTCACTACCCAATCTGAGTAACTGCTTGATCTGAGTAGCATGCATAGAAGGTAGTAGACACAAGGATGGTGCCTAATCAATCCAATTGCTCGCCTAGTGCCATCGACAAAAAACTATTTCAAGCTTCTGCGTATACTTCCTGGTTATGCAGCACACGGAATATGAGTAGTGGCCACCTGTGAATTCCTGCTTGGCCCATAGACTTTACATACAACAAATATAAAACCTCAACGGATCATTATTTCGTAACAGAAGGAGTCATAATTGACCGTGTTTGCAGTCTGAAGTGTCCTGCCCACAGTTGCCCTCTCTTTCACAACGGCGGTCTATGGGGTCTATGATTTTGCGAGCATGTCCGCCATCTTGGACGGCTTGGTATGGAAACACCACAGAACTACAGTAACAACAGCAATTTGTTAGGTTATTCTATGGTTGAGATTATATCTGCTTATAATAACATTTATAACATAATGCTAAAAATTCAAGGGACTTTACTTGCATGAAAGTTTTAAGAACAATACAGACAAATCATAAATGTTTTTGACGAATATTTGGACACTGGACTATAACAACTATATGAACATTGAAGAATATGTTAAACTTTGACATGCAACCACACGGTGCATGGGTTTCCTGCTGTACTGCATGTGGTTTGCCCAAGTAGTGTTGCAATCAGAGGTCAGGCTTGCACTTCTCAGACAGGGCAGCTACTCTGATTGGATAGTAACCGGGTCCACTTCCAACGAGTTGCTATGTGAAACCACCACGTTTCTAACACGTCCAAAGCTGACAATTCAAGCAGGGGCTGTGGAGAGGGCCTATACTGTGTTTTTAAGCGGCGACCTGGTGAGACAAGGAGTGTTTTTTTTTTTTGCAGTCAGCAACCTCACTGCTAGATGTCACAAAATCCTACACACTGGACCTTTAACTATCAAACAATGTCATTTATAATAATATAACAATCATATGGGACCTTTTTCTTATTTGATCATTTGATCGATCATTTTAATGCATTTTGCTAATAATACTTCAAAAAGCTACATTTTTGAATGCAGGGATTTGACTTGTAACGGACGATACAAAACAATACTTTATTCCACCACTGAGTGTAAAAAATGCTTGGCTGCTGGATAAAACCTCCCTGCAAAAAAAAAAAAAAAAAAAAAAAGATTCAAAACAAAGACTCATCTTGTTGCTCCACCAATGATGGGCTTGTTGTCAAGAGTGAGTTCTGCTTCGGCTGGTAGAGTAATGGTGGTCCATCTATTGGATTAGTGGAGGGATTTCACTGTGGTATTAATCTGAGAAGACAGCAGGCGGCCCGGGCTGGGCTCACACTGAGCTGTTGTGTCTCTCAGTCTCTGGCTGTCACTCAGCTCGCTGTTTCACCTCCACTGGACGCATTGACACCAAACAGGACTTCTCACAGCCAGCATGAACCTTTTCTGCTTCTCCCTGGTAAGAGACACCCTTCTTTATCTGTGCATTTACTGAACCAGCTGTGTGGGAGAGATGCTGTGGGAAGGAGAACTGTCATGCAAATGTGAGCTCGGCCACAAGCAAGGCGTGACAAATCTACAAAGTAGTAGCAGTAGTACTCTATTTGTTGTTGGATCATTTCCCCAGCATTCTGTTATTAGAAATATCCCCCTGATAACAAGTTTCTCCTTTGGCACCATCCACTTCTCAGCTGCCTGTAATCATACTTCTTTAAACTCATGTGCTTTATGAGACTTTAGTAGAGTATGACACAGTAGCACCACATGTGTGTACTTGACAGCTGTAGTTTATGTAAAACTTGTTTGTTTTCATGAAAGTATTGACAAGTGAATCGACTAGGTTAAAGATAAGTGTGTGTTGGCAGGCGCACACATACGCACACGCACCGCTCACACATATGGTCCCTCAGATGCTGCCGCAGCTGTCACGCTGCACGTGGGTATCAGGTCATGCATATAGAAACTTGGCTTGAGCCAGATGTTGCGGATGTTGACCAGTAATCAGGATTTTAACTAACGTCTTACCACAATAAACAAAGGCTTGAACTGCGGTCGCACTTGCCGTGCCCTTTCTCTTGCGGTGGTTCACCATCACGTGTACAGGGACTTCTTGTGCATACACAAACTCTTCTAAATACATATGGTTTGGTTTGGGTAATCATTTTACACACTAGGGACACAAAGGGGAGTAAATGACATGTTACAAATTTGAACTGGCTATAGACTTTTCTTTTCAAAATGTTGATTGCACAGTGTAATGGCTGTAGGATAATGACAACGTCAGCATTTAGATTGATTGCTTAAAAAACCTCGCTCTCATGATGCAATTTAGTCTGCCACTGGGCACAAAATCGTCTCGACTATGGGGGAAAGTTTCCTGTTTCTACTTAAACTGGGTGCAAGACCAATACGCACATATGTTTTTATAAAAACTATGCAAAGGATAAGGAGTTTACAAGATCAGAGAATACATCCAAGATTCAACGTATTACACAAAGAACAATTAAAAGCATGAATTAAAGGAATTTGTTTTGAAATATCTGCAATGAAGTTAATACAACTCAGAGGGAAACTGTGTGAAGGTACAAATGTGAGAATTTCTGTGGACTAAAAAAAATCACCTTCCACCTTCCTTTGTTGCCACTACAAATGGCAGTCTGTCCAGTAAACAGATAAGATGTCACCGTGCAGACACGACGAGATGAAATTGGTTTTCCGTTCCTAGAAGGAATCCAAACAAGCTGAACACATTTTTTAATCCAGTCTGAAATCTGTTCTGAGGAATTTCGATCCTCCCCTACATCCACGGTTGACAAGCAATTTTAGGGGAGCTTTGGAGCAGCATTAACAGCACATCCCTACGGTCATATCAAATTGTAATGCTTTGCATCAGAAGCAATCTCGTACACTCTATAGGTTTTATCTAGCTTTACGCTCTTGAACAAGCATCTTTAAAACTTTGACCTGATGTGTGATAACCTATTTGACCTGCTTGGTATGTGTTTATCACAAGTGCTCATCAGACTTAATACAATAGGATAGATCAAATCCATTCATAAATTGGATAACCCTAACCCTAACCTTAACCCTAACCCCACTGCCAAATTTCACCGTCTAACAGCTGTGTGTCTGTCCCTCTGTCTCCGTGGCATCAGGAGGGGTCGATGGACAGCCTGTACGAAGCTGTGCAGAGCTCAACTGACGGCCCACCACCGCCCATCCCCAGTCGCTCTTCCAGCCGCTCGTGCAGTCGTTCCTGCAGCCGCTCCTGCAGCCCAGCGGTCCTGCTGGACGACAACACAAAGTGGGGAGGCTCTGGAAGATCTATCTCTATGGTGAGAGGAGTGCATACTGTTTCTACCAAACAAGGCCCACAGTTTCTTTATTGGCACCCAAGGATACATTTGTTGTGCAGACAGAAAGTTAAAAACAGCGACAGAGATTCAAAGGACCTAAAAATAACAATAAGACGTTTAAATATGTCTGCAAACATACACATCATACAGACTGTGAATGATGATGAGGCCATGTGAGCAATCGTGAGCAGCTTGTGTGAGGTCGCTTCTCAGAGGAATTGGGATTTTTGGACTACCCACCAGATTGTACCTATAAAACAAAGCTGATTATGAAATGATGAACAGAGCCCGTTGACAGCTGCTGCTGTGAGCAGCACACAATTCAGAATTTTTAATTCAAGCCTGTCGTGCAAATTAAATACCACTGATGGCACGCAAGTAAAAATATTTGGCATGAGTCTGCAACAGAAAACTTTATTTATTACACCAATTGGAATGTTATTGTGACTGAAAATGCTGTGTTTTCTTTCAGGACATGCCTCAGATGCAGGGGACCAACTGCAACAAAAAGAAAAGAAGGTGAGCTCACCTGAGAATTTGACAGAAACATGCTGATATCGTTGCACCAAATCCCACAGGTATTTAGCCCACAGGTAAATCTACTTTTAGACCATGTTACATCATCCTCTTCTAATCACGTCATCGTGCCGAGAACAGACAATTAAATTTCATTACAACAATGTAACCCTGCCAGGAATTCAGGCTCCTGTGTGCCTACGTCTTTACGCTTCTTTCGTCGCCACGGACGTCTGCCGTGCAAGTGAAAGGGCTTTCCCATAGAGTAATCATATGGCTTGAAAGGCTCCCTGTTTATTTTCACTGAGGGTTAATACTGTAAATCCTTCCTGCAGCAGAGCAGACGGGCTCTTCAGCAGCGCTCCCCTCCTCATCCTTATCTTTAGTTCATTTGGTTTGCAACACAATCCTGTATTTTTAGGGAGAGGGATTGACAACCCATTAGACACAATTGAAAAAAAAAAGGAAAAGCTTTACATAGATTGTTTTGATTGATAGTAAATGTTTTTTTGAGAAGCAGGGCCACACGGACTTGTAGGGCCAGCAGAAGGCAGATTATGGCTTTGGGCTAGTTGGACTAAGCGGATTCAAGGCCCACCTACTTAGAGTCCCCAGCCGCCTCGACACCTTTACTTTAAAAGAAACGCGACTTTGCGGTCACAGCGTGGTTTCTCAGCCCATAGGAGAAGTACACCATGCTTTCACACAGAGCACTTCTGCACAGTATGAACACTCTCTCGCTGAGCTCTTTTTTTTGCAAAGGGTCTTTGACATATTTCAATGTTGCTTTAAGTGACTTTACATCATAAAAACACAATCATATTAGTGTGGTTGTTGTCATTTGTTATCCGATTAAAGCTTCAGAAGACTCAAACACTTAAAGACACGTGCCTGATGATGTATGTCCTTGTCAACTTTGATTTCAGAACACATATATCCAAATCCGCATCAGATAATGAAGCGCTTGGTGAGTACCAACCATTTAATTTGTATTTTTTTTGTTAATGCTGGATTCATGCATAGGCTTGCATAGAAGGGAATTGACAGCAGCCAAGACAATTATTCTTTTTTAAGTATTACTGAATATTATGGCCAAAGTCTTAAACCAACACCAGCTCCTGTTGCCACCCATATGTTCAACTGTACCATGAACCCACAGGGAGACTACAGTAAATAATTCACCTCAGAAATCATTGTCGTCTAGTTTCTAGATTTAAACCTTGGATAACCTGCAATTCAGCCCGTCCGTGACTCCCAAAACGATTTTATTCAGCCTGATGTGCTCACGTGACCTCACTTCACCCTGACTTTTCACTTAAAATCCTCAATGTTGGTGATTTGTCTCCCTCCGTGGCAGATAACCCCGGCTGTAATACCGCAGTCTGGCAGCCCGCCAAGAGCCGAGAAGATTTAGTCCACATCGCCAACAATCACAATGAAGGTAAATAGGAAATAAATAGGTTAAGCTCATCCATGTGCAAGCGTTCTTTCGGGCTCTCAGCGTGACGTCTGAAGATGCGGGACGGGCTTTTCAGCCAATGCGCCACCAAAATTGTATCCCAAACTGCTGAGTATGTAATAACGTGACACGGGCCTGCGATGAGCATAGTGGGAGGTCGTTTCTAACTGCTCGGACCGGAATTCTGGAAGATATCCACTTGGCTTTCATACAGAAAGAGGAATGTGGATCTTGTCCATTGGGGGCACATAAGGACAAAATATATGAAAGTCAATGAATACATGATAAAAATCAGTTTCCCGCGTAACTTTCTTATTTCTTGTTTTTGGCTTTTCTTTTGGTTTTCCAGTGTTTCTCTAACCTGATGTGATTTCTTGTAACATCTTGTGTCCACGTAGAGATGAGGAAGACTAAACACAGAACAGAAACCAAAGATGGGAAAGGAGCTCATCATTCTGGCACAAAGAAGAAGGAGAAACCGCCCTCGAGCCAGGTTAGAACAAAAAGCTTCAGTGCAGTCTTCTCAGCCCCATTCACATTCATTCAACAGATATTTGAATGCAAAAATGTTGCATTAATGCAAGTCGAAAAAGGGCATAGCTGTGGGTAACATACACTGCAGAAGTGGAGTAGTGGAGCAGTTCATAGGTCAGTAGCAGCGACCACAAAGACTGTGGGTGGGGGAGTGTAAGCCTGTTTTTGAGACCACGTACATGTGACATGTGTCAAAAAACACACTCCCCCATAGCACTGCAGCACTTTTATTAATAGGCATTAAGTGAAGTCAGTGTCCACCACAGATTGATGCGCCCAATCTGGTGTCTGAGCCGCATTTAAATGAACCTGTTGCTGCACCAGTCGGCGGGAGCGTGTTTGCAGACAGTGCAGACTCGGGGTCACACGACGCACAGGGCCATTTTGTGGGAGTTTCAAGCTGCCACCTGCTTGTGACATCCAGAGAGCCTCGGGTGGCCTAAATGGCACAATCATTTAAGGCAAATGTTGATTGGGTTTTAATACAGTGCAGATGGTCCAGAGAGGGTACTGCTCCTGGTGTAATCTCTGGGCCACATGGCAGAGAGATGTGAAAACAAGAGCAGGACTGCCTCTGTGTGTGTTTGGGGTTTGGAGGGTTTAGAGGCCTTGCGCCAGGTCATCCGCTGCCCATTCTGACTAATGCCCATCATAGTGAGAAGCAAACAAAACAGAGCTTGCCAGTAGTGGATCGGCAGCAGCTCTCAGCACCTCATAATGTGCTAAAAGAACCAGTGGCCCAAATAGGATTTGGTATAAGATAGGTCTCTGTTGTCTCTAAATAACCATCAGCCATGCTAGCGGCTTAGCAGTGCTTTCAGCTGACTGCATTAAGATTCTAACTTGCTCAAAAGACAAAGTGTACAAGCAGATTTTATGTTGGTACATACTGTTTACTATGTTCACCATCGTAGTTGAGCGTGTTAGCATGCTAACATTTCCTAATTAGCTCAAAACACAGACTATAGCTAATGCCAATGCCAATTAAGTCAACGTTTTGACTAGATGATGGTGTGAAAAGGAAAGTGAAGGGATGTGAATGTCTGTCCTAAATTTAACGGCACCCCAACCAACAAAAGTCAGAAGTTCACCTAAGTCTGTAGGAATCATCCCCTGGGAACCATGAATGTCAGCACAAAATTCAATGGCAGCCCAACTGTTGCTGTCTGAATGTGGACCAACCGACTGAAGGACTGACATTGCCATCCCTTCAGCGATGCTAATAACAATTTTAGCATAACGTAAAGCTTCCATACATGTTTTATTAAACAATCGGAAGAGGTGTCACACTTTAGACATGTAGGAATTTGAGTATTTTAAATGTGTTCTTTTCAGAGTGTCCATGCCAATGGTGTAGCGACAGAGTCCAAACCTGCTGTCAAAAGAAGCCAAAAGCCTGGAAAGAAACCAGCTGGAAAGAGCGGGAAAGAGGCGTCAAAGAAAAGCCACAATGCCACAGGTGAGACCGTCTTCCACAGCTACTGTACAGCAGGATAAAAGTGACATCCTCTTCTCCTTGATCTAACTGTCCTTTTTGACCTTTCTCTCTGTGACTCAGTGACCCTGCATGACTTAACTTGACTTGTGCTTGCATTAGCAAAAGCGGCTCACGCAGAATTGATCAAAATGGAGCAACCCTGGTCCATGACTTTTCTCCTCTAGATTACACTTCTGCTTTTAAGTGTTGCAACACCTTCAGTTTAGGTGTCTGTCTGAAGTGTCCTTACAGCGTAGATACAAAGCGGGCTGCTTCACAGCGAACAAACATCCGTTCTACACACATTGGGGTTTCAAAGGCGAGAGTCGACACCACAAGAATGTTGTTTGGCCATCTTCAAATTTCAGCCTACACTTTTTCCGGTGCTGCTGCGATGTTTTAGCGATGTGTTAAGTGGCCATTTCTACTGCAAAATGTCTCTTCACACTCTCCACTATTGGGATATTGTGAAATAATGTTTAAAGAGCTTAAACAGAAGTTCTGTGGCGGTGGTGTTATAAAGCTCAGTAAGCAGAGCATAGACAGAACTATGAATCATTTTCTGTCATAATGACCGGTTTTGGTGCAGCAACACCTCAATATGACGTCTGATTGCAGTTTAAAAGAGGTCAAATAAGGCTTCCTCAGTCTCGGAAACATGTAAAATGTCAGTTTTTCATTCATATTGTCTTCTGTGTTCTCTCTCAGTTCACTCCCCGCCGTCTATTATGAGTCCAACCATGGGGCCCCACTATCTGGACGTGCCATACAGGTCAGACAGGAGACCCTACATTGGCAAGTCCTCCACCCTACCTGCCCAGGAGAACACTACCCCGGGCCGATGCACAGAAATAGCTAACCTCCCTGGTGGAGCGACACCCACCCACGCCCACCACCAGCGCTGGAGCAACCCAGGTGACAGCGGTCCCGCCTGGGGGACCGCCCAGCACACCTGCCGCAGGCCGCTCACAGAGTATCGCGTGTACTCCCACGACTTTGCCACGGCCCAAGGGAAGGAGTGGGAGGGCAGACAGCAGCAAGGGACAGCCCAGGATGGCAGCTTGAAACGGGATTGTAAACCCCAGATTCCCCCAAGGGTGCCGCGATCGATCACAGACGGGGATCTGTCAGAACCAAATGTAAGTAGCTGGTGGATGGATACGTGTTCTTGGAAGGGATCCCAGTCAGAGCTGTTTTTATTCTGATGCTTTTACTGCAGCATTGACATTTAGACTTCAGAAGTGCTTTGCTCAGTTGCAGTTCGACAGTCACTAGAAGACTCATACAAAAGTAATTCCTCTCTGGAAGTGTCTCAATCTACAGAGACCCTTCTCTCTGCCTGTATTTTCATATTTTCTTAATATTTTGATGTATTTTGGGCTGTGGTGTGCAGCCCCTAGCCTAACAAAAAACACAGATCAAAGAAAAATAGGGACCAGGTTACATCGCTGCCTCGGCGTCTGTCCTTTGCTCTCTGGCTGTCATGGGTGTGCAAAGGGGTGGGGCTAGACACATACACACTGGCAGAGCAGAGAGTCAAACAGCAGAGATTATGAAGTGTGCACTTTGGCTGGTTTCACTCATAATCCAGAGGATTGTGACTATATTTCTTTGTGCTTGAGCCGGTGTGAAAGATCTGAAAACTAGAATGACAAACAGTAGAGCGCATACCTCCTCCGATGCCCAACAGTCCCCTCAATCCAATCAAGCCTCAACATAATGAAATATGCTAGATCTGGATTTTTACTCTGCATGATCCGTATCAAATTGTGCTCACACATTGACACCAGCCACCTAAATACACCCAATTGTTTTTCATCAAGATCCAACATTCCCATCTCGCAAACCCAACGGACCCGTTGACAGGCCAGCTAAAAGAGAAATTTGTGTGATTTACTTTGCAGTTGATTTCTAAATCAATCTAAGACTGTCCTATTGGGATTCTTCAGTCATTTGCTGTTCAGAAACCACAAGTCCAATGGTCAGTCAGTGCCTATACCACACAAGGGTGCAGATTGACCTGAAGGTCAGTGCCCTTGCGTGCACTTGACATCTCTCAGCTTTAGACCTCTGCTGATACCCGGTGAGCACGTGCAGTGTGTGCCCTGTGTGACACAAAGCTGTAGATAAAGCTTAACATGACTTGGGAGAAAATTGTCTACGATGAAAAGGATGATCTGGTGTAGAGATTACAAGATGCCTATGGATCTATAGTGTCACTGGTTCTTAGAGAGATGTCATTTCATTAGCCATGAAGGCTCTTTAGAGGAGAGCCAGAGATGGAGATGATGGAGATTAAGATTCTCGTTGTTCTGTCTCTTAAAGGCCTCATAGCTTTCGTACAAGTACAAAGAAAACCACAATATATGCTATAACAGCCACAAATCTTAAATACCTATGTTGCTGTATCCTCTCGGTTTGAAAACTATTTAAAACAATCAAACGAACAATCCTCCCCTGACAGTGCATATTTCAGCAGCGATCAGGTGGCGTTTTCAAATGGCGGATATCTCATTTTGAACTCTTCAGATGAACAACTGCCTCCCCGGGGAGCCTCTGAAGTCATAGATTAGAAACCTTAATCTGGATTGACAGGAGTTTACGGCTGATTGCAAGCCTTGGGATTAGGCAACGGTTTTGTCTGTAGAATTCCCTTTTCTTCAAACCCCCCCCCCCCCGCAATGTAAACACAGTGGCAAATCCCAACATGGCAACATCAGAGCAATGACTAACAGAAATGTAGGATCCCGTGAGGAGTCCAGTCGCCTCTCGGTCTCAGATTCAGTGCAGAGGCGGCGTTCTGTTGATCAAAAAGAACAATCTATTCCAGATACATCAAATATATGCCATTGAAGTGTTTCTACGACCTCAAGTGAAGTGTTTCCTCTTCCATATTGAGAGCAGAGACAAACCGGAAAGTGTTTCGACATGGCAGAGTTGCCGCTTTCAGCTGTTCCTCCGGCGTACGTCAGCACTTCCTCAAAAGTGTTGGCCCCACATTAAGAAACGAACACACAGGAATAATTACTCCAGCATCATTTACCATCACCAAGTTCCCCTTTGTTATGAAAGGGACATTTTGAGGAATACTGGACTGACAAATGACTTTCATGAAAGATTTTGACATTTTGACATTGTCTTTTAGTCATGAATGAACAGCTTCCACTGCAGAGTTCAGAATAGTGGTATTGATAGTTGGTTCATGCGGATGTAACCCCTTATCCTGATTTATCATGCAGCATCGGTTAGTATAAGTCTTACTTTATGACATTACAGCCCAACTCTGAGCAGATCGACCTCAGCAGCGGGTGCGACACAAACTCATCCTCAATGGAGATTCTTTTACCTTCTAAAAAAAAATCTACCACAAATGAGAAACCTTAATTCAGCCATTCCTGGAAGCGGTGCTCAATGTTTTCGTTGTGCAGGCCACAAAATGCACACTTAAGCACTTGTATTTTTCCCCTTTCAAAGCGATACTGCTTCAAGAGACATAATGCCAATTGCCTCACATCCTGTGTTGTAAGGAAGTGGGCCAGCCAGCCCATCAGACAGGCAGCCTGAGCGCGAGTTAACACTTCACTGTCAGAGTGGGGTTAAGACGAGAGGCAAGCAAAGGGCTGAGATTTGATCAGAAAGAAAAAAAACTTTAAACAGGATAAAAATGTTGCAGAGGGCGGCCTCCAACGTGTCGGACAAAGCAAAGAGCAAGCCTAAGGTAGGTGAAGATTTAAAGGAAACATAAGCATGTTGGAAGCCAAGAAACCTTTAATGTGACATTTGACATAGTCGCTCAAAAAATGACCAATGTTCTGTGGATAAAGAGAGAGACATACCTGAAGCTAACACTGCTTCAATTGTCATTTTAAAATTGGAAATTTGAAACTGTATTTGTAAAAGGAAAACTAAAAGACTAGTTGACATTAAGTGATCTTTTTACAGTTTTTAAAGATTAAAGTGCATTTTCATAATGTAATACAGACAAACTGTGACAATAAAATACCAATGATTCAATAACACAAAAACTAAAAACAGGAGGAAGGATACTGATATAAAATGACAATCTTGAATTCTGCTGCTGTAATTGTAGAGAACGGAGCATTAAAAAAAAAGAAGTGGGGCTGGCAGACAACGCTGCATTAAATCAATCCACAGAGGGTCGTCTAGGAGTATGGAGCTCATATTTAACCAGGATTTCCAGGGATTATTCATTTATATAATTATTTCGGTGCTCTGCTGCTGCGGAGAGGATGGGATTATAATGACTTTTAGTTTTATGAAAAATTGGAAAAAGGGGGGGGTGTATTAAAACAGGACCAGGGTGAAGCCACTGTGTGCGTGTGCATGTCACCACTGCTGTGAGGAGACAACAGTTTCATTTATGTATTTATCTACTTATTGTGAATACGGGTTTACTGGCGCACCTGTACAGAGACCAGTACACTGTCTGCTGCCACATGACCACAAATGCACCACGTTTCATTTACAAGCTCTCATTTTGAAACATTCTCGCAACAGACTGTACACTCATGTTTCATCAGTCATCCAATCGGGTCACAGAGTGAAGAAGCAGCAGGCTTTTGGAGGATTTTTGTGCCTTGAGACGGCTGGGACGAGGACTCATAATGTCTCAGGGTTGTGTAATAACGTTAAACCTCGCTGACCAAATGGTGACAGTGGCCTCCGTAACGCTTTGTCTTTGAATCCTCCTCACAGCGCTCTACCAGCTTTGGCAAGTTTGAGGGTCTCAGACATCACTCATCACAAGCCAAGCCAGAGGAGAATGGAACAACCGTGGTGAGCAGATTTGTTTTCATTTCATTTGTGTATGCGTGACGCCAAAGAAGGGGTAGATACAGTAGCAGCAAGAATGATATACATATAATATACATATAAACATTAGCATTAAGGATTTGGATAAGGAGTGCTGAAAATGTGTAAAATGTGTAAAATGTGTAAATATGTACAAATATTTGCAGCCATGATGCTGCAAGGTGTTTTTTAAAAAAAGATTTCATAAAAAAGGAAAATGACATTGGAAAATAAACTTCATGTTGGGGGAAAAACCCCTTTGCTGCACAGGAAGTGGTGCATTTTGCTCTGTCTTTATGGGGCAGAAGTACAATTTGTTTGGGACAAAAAATTGAGGGGGTTATAAATGTATTGTTATGGATATTGCAATACCACATGTGCTAAACTTGCTTTCTTCACACAGCTCACAGAAGAAGTTGAGATCCCGGACCAGCACAAATCAGCCGGACTTGGGAAGAAGATGAAGGCAATCTCACTGACCATGCGCAGAAAAATGGGCAAGAAACACGCCAAGACCTTCTCTGAGGAGGCGGTGAGTCACTGGAAAATAGACACACACACTACACACACAGACTCACGTACACACAGCCTCCCCTTTTTATTTAATTGCCATCAGCAACAACGGGTTAAGCTTCCATCATCCACACATATTAATTAGTGACACAAGGGGTGAGATAACAGCGGACGTGCCTCAGTTACAGCAAACTTGCGTTGTTTTTCTCAGGACTTTTATCAGTTTCATCTCTTACAAACCCACATCCTCAGCTCTGACGCCGCTGCACGCCGAAGAGTATCTGGTAGTTTGACTGTAGAGGAGATGGAGCGATAAGATTAAACTTTTGACAAGCTGTGCAACTTTCACAGCCTACATCCCTATCTGAAGCTCTCTCTTTTAGTCTCCTTGTTGACTTTTGCTTTCACGTGGACTTTACAGGAATCTGCTGACTTTGGCCGATTTCATTTACCTCTGTGTTCAATTAAATGACTATCTTTCCACTTCTTTTTCCTACCAGGGCGATGACACAGACAAAGACCCAGAGGCAGAGACGGAGAGTGTGGCTCCAGCTGAGAAAGACTCTGCAAAGACAAGCAACTCCTTAGAGAGCCTCTACAGCGGACAGAGCTCCTCGAGTGAGTATCTGCACAATCTGCACACAGGCCGGACCGAAGGGTACCGTGGTGATCCACAACAAAGGAGTTTGGACTTCAGCTGAACAGTGTATTCAGGAATGAACCGTAGCCATGTTGTGTTTGTGTGTTCAGGCGGTGTGACCAGTGAGTCCAACGGTTCTGGTCAGAGAGACAGTCTGAGGCTGGAGGAGGACGGCTCCTATCAGGGAGAGTTCTGCGGCAAAGCTCGGGTCCACACAGACTTCGTTCCGAGCCCGTATGACACAGATTCCCTCAAACTCAAGGTAAGACGCTGCACCGATTGTGCACGCTGCTGCTGTATGCTGTGCAGCAGCAACAAGAACAACACGAAATTATACTCTCAAGACATAAAGATCATCATCGTCTCAACGTTTCCCTACGCTCACAGGTGGGGGACATCATCAACATCATCAGTAAGCCTCCAATGGGCATCTGGACGGGCATGCTAAACAACAAAGTGGGCAACTTCAAGTTTATCTACGTAGACATTGTGGTGGAGAAAGAGGAGGAAGAAGAAGCGGCTCCCAAGATCAGACAACAGAAGCTGTGCAAAAGACCTCGGCCTAAAACGCTGCTGGAGTTACTGGAGAGACTGAACCTCGAGGTGAGAACGGTTGTTTTAGTCCGTCCACGACAAGGTTTCAGACAGAAAAGCAGGAACAAAGAGTAGTCAGTGAATCTCATTTCATGAATGACAAATTGTTCTGCAAATGCAAAGAAGTCCTTTTAAATTAATCTTATTTAAAACGAAATGCTGCCCTACTTTCCTACCGCAACCTCAAAGATGTATGCAGATAAAATACCTGACATTATCAAGTCTTTGTTGTCTCCGTTATGAAACCTGTGTGCCACCCCTGGCGACCTTTTGTACCATACATTATAAGAAACTTGATACAAACTAGGTGAACGTGTGTGCCTCTGGGTTTTTTTTTTTTTTTTACCGAGTTGATACCAATGAAAACGACCCCTGTTGCTGTTGCAGGAGTACGCCTCTGCCTTGCTGCTGAATGGCTACCAGACAGTGGAGGACCTGTTGCACCTGCAGGAGAAACACCTGATAGAGCTGAACGTCAAAGACCCCGAGCACAGACGCAAGCTTCTCGCTGCTGCTGAGTGCCGCTACACAGGTGAGCAACGCACCCAGCCATGACTATATTATTAACAATCAACACTTCATTTTACAGATCACCAATAACGGGGTTAGGGTTAGCCACATAGTCAACCAAAACCCTGATAAAACCCCAGAGTTGTTAAAGGTGCAATATGTAAGAACTGGCCAGCTGTTGAAGTCACACTCAAAACAAACAGGGGGAAGCATAAAAACAGAGCAACCGCTAACTGCTGCCAGCCTGAAACTCCCCCCCAGTTAGTCAGAACTGAAGAAGCCAGTTGGATGAGAGGTGAAACGTCTACAAGAAACTGAAACAAGTCCAGCTGCCCACGATACAGCACTTAGAATAACTGATGCCGACTTTAGCTGCCGAAATCCAACAACAGTTGGAGCTCAGAGCAATAGAAGAGTGGCACTTTGGACTGGCACAGGCCAGGGCTAACTGGCTAGCATGCTAACTTTGGTAAATATTTCCGCCACACAATAGCCTAAATAGACGGCATAAATGTAAAAAGTGTTATTCTATCAGAGTCTGTTGATAAATTAAGGTAATTTTTGAAACCTTTTCAACTAAAATGCCTACATATTGCACCTTTAATGATTGGCTCACTGTACATATTCTTTCCTCACCGCAGACATTTTGACAAGTCATGCCTGGAAGAGAACAGGTCACTAATAAAACTGATGGTGGTTCCGTCTCATTAAATACCAGGACCCTGAAACTGAATCAGCTAAATGGAAGTCAGCCATGCTTTATTTTATCAGTTATATTTGTGCTTCACTTGCTTTTGCAAAGTACAATTGTCTCCTGTGATAAAAGCTTAATCCCCCTTTACTTAATTACAGTGGTCATTGTTTTTCTTCATTACAGCCCTCACTGACAATATTTATAGTTTCATGCGAATTTTGGCTGATGAATTATTTACATTAATTGTTTCTCCTTATCAAAAGAAGTGTAGCTGTGTCATGGTGGCACTATATGACTACAATGTCTCTGGTCTCCATATCTCCTGTCTGTAGGACTCAAGTGTCAATACCCAAAACTTTTTTATGAAGTTGTGGCACTGAAATACACAAATATCTGGTATTACTGCCCTCTAACTTATAACCAGCAGTCACGAGGTTTTACAGTCCTTCAGTAAATCAAGTCAGTATTGTAAAAATCCCTCAGCATCCATCTGTGTGGATGATAATGTGCCTTTTGACAGCAATCAAACAACGGTAGTAGTAATTATGTGTGAGCTGATAGGCTAAAGTGACATTCAAAGAACAAGAAAAGTCAAGGTAGAGATCTTAATGTAAAAACTGTTTATTTTATTCTGCCAAATAAAGAATACTAGTTCAAAATAAATAAATATACTAATATACTTAATATAACTCCTTTGTTCTTTAGTGACGACTTGGCTCGACATGATTTGCTGATTAAATTCTGCTGTAGAGTAGAAAGGTGTTTTTTATTCTCTAACATCCTGCGCACTGTCAGAGGCTTATCACTGATTTCCTGTTACTCAGATAGAAAGTGCTTAATGGGGCAGAAGGTGTTCCTGTAATCTGATGTCTTGAAGCAGAAGGCAGATAATCGCAGATCCTGAGCATGAATGAAAACAAAACTACTTTCCAGTGCGCAGAGGGGAACAGCAGCCACAGGCTAGTTTTGTTCAGTCTGTTCGGGTTTTACTGCAGTTTGCGCACAAGACAAATGAAAGGGCACTGTAATGTTTGTGTTGGGTGACAGTTTGAGTAAAACAGATGGCAGTGGCCAGCGTGGCATGACCCCGCCAAGCCTATTGACTCACATGAGAGGCCAGTAATTTAATCAAGCTGAACTCCATTAGGTTAGTGGTTTGGCAACCTGGACATGAGGATTAGTGGCTTCCATCAGTGAAGTGAAAATATTGAAGAATGGTGGAATATTTTGCTGTGTGAGAAGGGAAATAAAGAGAACATTTCAAAGGTGTTGTATCTAAAAGAAGAAGACATGATTTACTGCGGGTGTTTGCTGGGTCACACCTGCACAAGTTAATTCAGTTTTTGGGTAATTCGGCCACTCAATCAGCCAGCCTTAGATTGTTCTATTTTCTCAGTCGTTTTAGTGATAATAGCCTCTTATCTTGGAAACAATCTACAGTGCTGTTGCTGTCACAGCAAAATATGATTTAAATGTCAAAGAGCGTCAGGTTCATGCATTTAAATATGGGTTCATTTCCAGTGACTGAAGCACTTCACCAAGAATCTAATGTCTCTGATGTGGTTGGAAACAGAAACTTGGAATATTATGACATTTGATTAAATTCTATTTGGTTTGCGGCTGCAGGTGATGATGTGAGGGAGGCGGAGGAGCACAAATCCACCCACATCCTACAGGAAGAAGACAGCGATTGTCCCCGAGACTCAGGCTGCTTCATCCCCTCCGAATGTTCAGACAGCAAGGAGGACACAGAGCCGCTCACAGACGCTGTGGAGTCTTAATGTGTTTCATTACTTGTCAGATGGATATGATAACATTTGGAATTCAGTAATCCCGTAATTTTCTCCAAATGTCATGTTAATAACCCTTATTCCAACAAGGTAGCCACATGTTTTCCTGCTGTTGAAGCATCTTAAAAGTGTGATATGTTTATGACGGACAACCAATATTCTAAATGTCATCTTATCCATTTGTCACTTTGTCAGCTAATAATCAAGTTGTAAGATTTCTTGATTTTTTAAATTTTATTTTATGTTTTTGAAAAGGTGAACTTTCTTTGATTAAATGTCACATGTATTTATTACATTCTAAATCATTCAGTGTTTTTCCATATAAAGCCTTTATTTATCGCATCTGCATCATTTTGACCTTTATCATCAAATCCAATCTCAGCTCAACATCCAGTGTTATCTCTTTCCTATGAATTATTGGTGTTATTGGTGAATGGATGTTTCTGTGACGGGTTTGAACAATGCATTTCTAATATTGCCTATGATCTATACTGTACAGGAAAACGTGTTTGTTATTTTCTGAATGTGTGTGTGTGTGGATATGAGAATGTGTGAGCGAGAGCCTGTGTTTGCACTCATGTGAAAGTCAGATCTCAACTGTTTTCACAACTTTTTGTAAATAAAATCAAAGAAATACAATTAAACGGATGTTTTCTTGTTAGTCAATTTTTTTGTTTCACCTACTAGTACACTGCCTATTATTAGTGCTTGATGGCCTAAAAAAACATAAATGAAATATAATTGACAGAAATAAAGGTGAATTTTAATTTTAAAGTTAAAACATAATTTAGATTTATTAAATTTTTACTTAAATAATAAGCAGAAATTCTTTTTTCTGAAATGTATAAATTCCACATTAAAACATATTTTTTATATAATTATTATTTTGATTATGTTCTATACACATTATTTTCGTTTCATTTTTTGTTTTATCCAATGTCTAAATTTACATTAGATTTTTAAACTTTAAGCAGAATTGATCATTTTTGCGATTTTTACTTTTTCTTCCTCTCCTTTTTTATTTTTTCACTTTAATTTAATTGCCTTAATTTGTTTGCATTAGTTTATTTAATTAATCTTTTTTATTCTATCTTATTTAATTTTTTAAAGCTAAAACTAAACATAAATGAGTTGTTTTCTTCTTTTATTTTAATATATCAATATGTTAATACATTTCATTTCAATATCTTATTTTATTTTAACCTGAACCTTTTCTTTTTCTTTTTTTTAAACGCTCCACTGTCTTGGCCGTGCCTGGTTGGCTGAATGCGCGGCTACGTCACAAAACCTTCGCGTTACGTTGCATATCGCAAGCGTTGACGGGAAATGTGGTACAAAACTATTGTGTGCTGCGCTACCCGTGCCGTTGATGGTGTTACCCGCAAACTCCATTACCCAGCATACACCAGTAGTGATACAACGTTGACGTGTATTTTGTTGGTAGTCTGAAAACTTCCTGCATCGCATCATCCACTTGTCAAAGCATCATTTGGTCGAAACTTGAGCAATTTCACCGACATTTTGTGAAATTCAAGCGGTGGGTGACTTCGCAACAGTGTGAGACGATGACGGGAGAAATTTCAATGATTGGTAAGTTTAATTACACATTTTTCTCCCGTAATTAACCGGTGACTGGGTGCTAACACACGAGCTAACCGGTTTATTCCATCTGTAATACGCGTGTTGTGACCGTGCCACAGGTTCGGTGATCCTGGCCCTGTTCCTGGCTGGTTACCTGGGCCAGCAGTACTTACCGCCCCCCAAACCCAAAGTGATAGGCCTGGACCTGGGCACCACGTTCTGCTCTGTCGGCGTCTTCCTCCCGGGGAGCGGAGAGGTGGAGGTGATAGCGGATAAAGAGGGGAGGAAGAGCATCCCCAGCGCCGTCTCGTTCACCACCGCAGCGGTGCTGTCCGGACACGAAGCTGTGGACCTGGCCGACAGCAACCCCCAGAACACCATCTACGATGCCAAGAGGTTCATCGGGAAGATCTTTGAGCCGGAGGTGCTGGAGCAGGAGAGTGCTCGGTACCCGTTCAAGGTGGGTGATGCTTGGGCTGGTACATGACTGACTGTGGGCTCATCTGTGTGTTATTGCAGAATGAGGGATTTCTTTAGTGGAGTCACTTCAGGACAGATTTATGTAGGAGGTGTTTTTTCAAAATGTTATTAAAGTCTTTTTGAGGGGAATGACACGTTGATGTATGGAGGACTGAAACTCCCAAAATAAAATAAAAACAAGGATAGAAATAAATAAATGGCTCACCAAATAAATTAACATGCCATTACATGCACTCAAATTAATAATCTAAATGAATAAAGGCTTAAATGCAGGCAATGCCAGTCCTGCTTAACTGTTACTTAATTTTGGGGGGCGATTCGAGTATCAATATACTGGCCGATATGTGCACATTTTGCACATGATCCCTAAAATGTGGTTTCCAAACACTTGTGACAAAGAAGTGTAGCAGATGAAGGATATTTTACAGATTAACAGTAAACTTTATTGTCTAAAATGACATCAGCGTACTGAAATGGTAAACTTTACTGGAAATGTTATAAACCTAAATGACCCCAAGCATCTTTTTCCTTATTGTCACCGCTTGTTTATCTGTTTCACACAGATAATGTGGGGAAATAAGGGATCTCACTGCTCCTTTTTACTGCTGTAAGACAGTTGTGGGAAACATTGGTATTAAGATCCATTTCTAATCTATATTTTGAAGCCTTATGACAGTATACAAGGCGTATATTTATTTATTTATTGTATTTAGTTTAAGAAGGCCTTTCATGTTAAATGGCCCAATAGAAGCATGTGCCCAACATCCATCATCTAGTCTAAGCAGCCTTTATTAAATGCAATCAGAGACACACATCATAATCCATCTCAGTCATCTCTCAATAATAATTGAAAGCTCTCCATGTTGTTTCCCACTGCCCGTCTCCCAGGTGATAAACAATAATGGAAGTGCAGAGTTTGTGGTCTCCACCAACCGCACCTTCACCGTCAGCCCAGAGTTCATCGGCTCCAGGCTGCTGCTGAAGATGAAGAAGATGGCAGAGCAACATCTGGGTGTGCCCATCCAGAGAGCTGTCATCTCAGTGCCGGCAGAGTTTGACGAGAGGCAGAGGAACTACACGGTCAGGGCCGCCAACCTCGCCGGTCAGTTCTCACTCGGTTCTTATTTGAAGCTTTTGTGTATTTTTCTACTTCGTCTGTGTATTTTGTAAGTAATTAATTTCCATTTTTCGGTAATAACATGCATTTTAAATAAACACTAACATTCTAGACACAGTCTGCTCCTGGTATACGTGGACATATTTCAGATAAGATCCATAATGGCCGCTATCCTCCTAAAGCATTAAAAATACAATCTGCACACATATATCTGGAATATAATATACATTCTTTCCCTCGTCTTGCAGGCCTGGAGATCCTGCGAGTGATCAATGAGCCCACGGCTGCAGCCATGGCCTACGGCCTGCACAAGGTGGACGTGTTCAACGTGCTGGTGGTCGACCTCGGGGGAGGAACCCTGGATGTTTCTCTGCTCAACAAACAGGGTGGCATGTTCCTCACCAGAGCCATGGCAGGTAATGTGTTCCACAGAGATAGGAGATTAAAACTGATATGAGCCTGCAGTTGTCTGAAAAAGGAACTTCACATTTCGCAATTCAGGTCTCCGTTGAAGGCTTAATAAGTCCTTTTAGTCTGAGCTCTCCTCTTCATGATTGAAGTGGATTCAGCAGTGGATAATAATGGTCAGAATAATGATAATGATAGTAAAGGTCAGAAATTTCACATGGATTCAGGCAGTTAGAGTGTTTCACAGAAAGAGGACAGTATGGGTGTCATATATCTGTTCAGAAAATTGTCTGGTTTATTTTTAGGTAATATTTGTCTGAATTACAACACCGATTCAAAAAAAGGTTGGGACGCTGCGTGTCACATAAGTACGAACACAATGCAATGATTTGCAAATCCTCTGTGACCTATATTCAGTTAATACAGTTCAAAGACATGATATTTAATGTTCAAACTGATGAATTCTGTTTTTGTAAATGTACAGCCTTTATAAAACAGTGGCCTAATCTTAAGTGGAAAATGTTTTCATGCAGGGAACAACAAGCTGGGAGGTCAAGACTTCAGCCAGAGGTTGCTCCAGTACACCACAGAGCGAGTCCGACAGGAGTTTGGCGTCCCACCCACTCTCAAAGAGGACATCCACCATCTCCGACAGGCTGTGGAAGCCGCCAAGCTCAACCTCACCCTCCAGCCAAGCGTCACCGTCAGGGTGCCCCTGCACCTTCACACCCACGACAGCTCCAAGTCACCCACAGGCTCTGATCCTGCTAAGGTTCTCTTCCAGGCTGTGATCACACGCGAGCTGTTCGAGGAGCTCAACGAGGACCTTTTCCAGAAGATCCTGGCTCCGGTGGAGACCGTGTTAGCGGAGGGCCACCTGGAGAAACATGAAGTTGATGAGATCGTCCTGGTCGGAGGGTCCACCAGGATACCGCGCATCAGGAGGCTGATCAGCGAGTACTTCGGGAAGGAGCCCAACACATCGGTGGACCCTGACCTGGCTGTGGTCACAGGTGTGGCCATTCAGGCTGGCATCATGGGCGGCTCCTGGCCTTTACAAGTGAGCGCTATAGAAATCCCCAACAGACACCTGCGCAAGACGAACTTTAGCTAATCTTCATCCAGGTTATTTATTAACATCAAAGTGATGCCTCAGAGACGTGTCACTGCTTCCCAACTGTATCACGCTGCTCTTATGTGCATAATTTAAAATCTGCTGAAGCAACAAAAGGCAGCGCCACCCGAATGAAGACATGCAGGATACTCAGGTTGCTTACATATCTGGGAAAAGCGGCGGCAGCAGCAAATATGTGATGATTATGTATCAAAACCAACATTCCTCTTCTAGGCGCAGTAGCCTGATCATATGTGCAGTGTGTAAAGTGAACCATCCTGTTCATGATTTTGAAGGGACGGCTGCTTTTGTTGCACATAACGCTTTGGCAGAAATAACAGTGATGAATGAGAAGCCTTTCCAAAAGTGACATCTAGTGTATCTAATCCTGGTAGATACTTTAACGGTGTTCAATGCAGGGAACAGCCTCTCCTTTAATGGAGTGAAAGACTGACCAGTCCATCTTCAGCTATTTATTTATTTATTCCCATTAAATGTGTGGCTGGCGGTGTGTGTCTGTGTGTGTGTCTGTGTGTGTGTATACAGGTGTTTAGTGGACCTTTAATGCATTTTTTCACATTTCCAACAGAGGAGAAATGTGTGTGTGCAGGAAGCTGCTGTATTGTTAAAGCTGGCGTGTAAAGGTGAACTGCTGCACTCTGGTGGTTTCCTGTTACACTTTGCATGGTCATGCGGACAGAGGAAGTGCAAAGATGTAGTTATGCTCAACCAAACAAATTCACCGGCTAAAAGCCTGATAAATAAATAAGGTTACTCGTGAGGTGTAGCCTCATAGAAGAAGGTGCATGTTGGAGAAAGCCTTAATATTCTCACAGTACTGTATATCTTAAATCCTGAGCGTCACCCCTCCCTTTGAAGAAATACAATTAGTTTCACCGGAGTCATGCTCAGTGCTGCACTTTGAGGACTTCCACTTGTTAGCCAACTTTTTCCGTGCAATAATGCATGCTTCATTTAAAAAGCAATGGCACACGTTGCACGTATTCCGCATTCACATGTCGGAGTGAAGTACAGCCTGCTGTCCCTGCTGTAAGGTCAACACTGAGTCCCACAGGAGGACCAAAGCGTTGCTCTCTGGTGCCTTGTGTATTTGATATTGCATTTGTGGTGCCTAAAATGTGAAGAGAAAGACGAGATTTATTCAGTAACTTTCTTGTGAACAAATTGTATTTGACGTGTTCTTACTCTGGCAGACAGCTGCCTGGTTATTGTGCGTCCAGTATGAAGTACAGACGGTCCAATGTCATTTTAAACCAAGAACTAAAAGTACCAACATTCCTTCAGAAGCTGTCACTATTTATTTTGCCAAATGTCTTTTATGAGTTGGTGTTTGACTTCATCTCATTTTCTTTTCCAAATGTATTTCTAATGTTGGAACTAAAAGCTTGATGTAACACAGTTATTAGGAAAGATGAAGCTAATTTGAGGCTATGCTGTTTGCCTTTGATACTGTAAAGAAACATCAGTCCCTGTTAAAATAAGGAAAAACAAACTATGAGTCTAAGGTCTATTTTTATATCATGTTCTACTCACTGTCAGAGTCTAGCCAACTAAAAAATGACAAAGTTTAACTGTTGCGACCAACTTTTCAGCCAATTAAAACTCAATTCTGCAACTTCTTTCCTGTCTGATTATTTTGAGGAAGAGTCAAACTTCCTTTGTTGGGACACGTACACATACCGTAGCACTTCACATACGCACATATTGTATCAAGATCTTCCAGTGGTGCCCAACCATTTTCCCATGGAGGGTCTAAACTGTCACTAAATGGTGGACCACGGGCCAAAAGCAGACGCTTGATGTGTAAAGATGCAAAATGGTTCTATATACAACCCCTGAGAGGCAAGTCAGAGAAAAACAAACTCAGGTAATCAATTTATAATCCTTATCTAAAATTGTTTTCCCTTTTGTTTATGTATTAAGTAAGAGGTTTTGCCAGGATAATCAGGATAAGATCTTTCCATTTCTTTCCATTTGCCTCTCTAGGCTTACATAAAACCCTAAATTCCCCTGAATTGACTGATGCCCTGAACATAGATATATTTTCTTTTAACCTTTTTTTTTTCCCTCTACCAGAAGGATCTGGCAGACCCACGATGCTCTTGAGGGGACACTTGAATAATTTCTTCTTTGTTTCAGTGTTCTTCGTGTGAATGAACATATTCTCTTGTCTGAGAAATCAATAGATAGAAGACAAAAATGATCCATCAGTGCATATAAATGAAAAGGTGCCAAATTAATTGAAATACTATTGAAATTAAATTAAGTTTAAAACCTAACACGCTGCAGTGTGTTGATAAAACAACATTATAATGAAGCACGTAGAGCTGCAGAGATGTTTGTATGGTACAGACCTCAACAAATGTCACATCATGATTGTTATAGTTTTAGTAGTGAATCATATTGAAGTCGTATCATCTCATATATATATATATATATATATATATATATATTTTTTAACCATATTGAGCAGCACTTTAAATGGACACAACAAGCTTTCACGTAATGATAGGATAAGTGGTTTTTGTAGTGTCTTTGAGCAAAACTTGATTTTGTGTGTGTATGTAGGGGAGAATACTAGTTTGAATTGGCTTCCTTTAAACAGATTCCTTCGAGCTGTAAAAATACAAAACACAACTAGTAAACTCCTGTTTTAGAAGACTTTTTAATGTTTAATTCTGAGGCACAGTAATACCCAAAGAAAGGAAAAAGAAACACAAAAAGGCAATCCATTTTCTTAACCCTGCGCTGCCTCTTGTGATTACGGTAGTGTCCCTTCAGTTAGCTTAGAGCTTTATATTCACATTTAGCATCCACTTCATTAACCTAAAGTATTCAGGTTTACACCAGCAACCGACAGTTAGATGCATGTCAACACTAAAACACCACAGACTTAACTGTAATTCAGAGGCTGAGCAGGAAGTGACTCGACTTCCACCGTGACCAAACTATTGCTATTGGAGTTGTTCAACAGTTTCATCACCGTCACATTGTTCCAATGTAATTCTTAGTTGGCTGGAGCATCTCATGCATTGGTTCACCTTTTATGTACAATAACACACTCAACGTAGCACTGCACACAGGGTAGAAAATATGTACCCAGCCAGAATACACACAATACACCGTACACATCTTTAAAAAAAAAAAAAAAAAAAAAAATCCAAACACATTCACATTAACCATAAAAAGACAACACAAATGTTCCTCTCCAATCCATTTTCACCAGTTCGTCTGGTTGATGGGAGCACAGCTCACACACACACACACACACACACACACACACACACACACACACACACACACACACACACGCGCACACATCAGATGATATCTTACATACACCACGTGAATATTTCACCTGGAGGAGAAGGCAGGACTTCTGTAAACAGCTTGTTTGTGTTTTTTGTTTTTCTCTTTAAATATAAATATTAATACTTGTACTTTTATGAACAACAGCACAGTGGAGTGCTGACAGAAGGCGGGGGGGGGGGGGGGGGGGCCGGGGGGGCATAACGAGCTGCTAGCGTTTAGTCTCATGCTGCAATAAAGCCTCGTTAAAAAGAAACTCATCCGCTGAGAGGAGAATATCATGTACAGTGGTTAAAAACGAGAAACTGCTTTGGAAAATTAGCTTAAAACATGAAAGAAAAACATCTTTAAAAAGAAGCAGGCATCGGTAACTCAGAGGGGCCTCTGGGACATTTAGATGTGGGAGAGGAGGCCACGGATTTGGCGTATTCCGCTGATAAAAAGTGCGTGAAGTCCCATGCGATACAGTATGTCTGACAAGCAAAACTATTTACACAATGTACACAAAAGCAACTGGGTGGATGTCTTCTCCGTCATGTACAGCAGTCTGTCAGCCGATCAGCAGGACAGAGGAGGGGAACAGACTTCACTCCGACTTGAGTAGGAGTGATGTGGGCAGATTCACACGGTCCCAATCACTGGCTGATGCCTCGATTGGTGTAGTAGTCGTAGCCATTGTCCACGTACAGCTCCTCAGCACTGCCAACTCCATTCCCCACCTCTGGAGGGCGCCAAAGGAGTAGAAAAAAAAAAGTCAGTGACCTGTATGATGTCATCACTGTCACAATAAACCACTCAGATTTAGCCAATAGGTTGACAAACTTAAAGATAAAGTAGACATTGAATGAAAAAATGAATGAGAAAGTGATGGAGAACCTCAAAACATCTGGCTCTGATGTGACTCACCTTTAAACCCCCCAGCACTAGGGGGCTGTCTAGACAGACCGGGGTGTCTATAAGCTCCCCTACACATGACGTAGTCTCCAGTTGGAGGGTTTATGGGGGAGGTTTGGTGCATGAAGGGATGGATGGATGGATGAAGGAGGAGAGGGGCACAGTAGGCAGAGGAGTGGTGGGTAACGAGGGATGCAATGGATGCATGGAATAAAGGAAGAAGTCACACTGCTGGTAGCATGGACAGGAAGTGGTGCACATCACACAGGCTGCTACTGGGGCTGACCTTCAACAGGGAAGAGAGGAAGAGGAGGAAGAGTAGGAGGACATTCACAGACACTCAGACGGATGCATGCTGGGACGGAGTGACATGCTCGCCGGGCGCCTGAAGCTCGAAAAGGCTCATTCCTCGTATTTAAGCTGGGAGTTTGAGAAACTGCTTTTAGAAAAATCCGCCTATCAAAAAGGGAGGAATTAGATCTCAGAGTTCAGGAGCCCGAACAAGAACAGGAACACGCTACAAAACATCCAAGAGTGACAAAAGTCTTACCAGAGAAGATGAGTTTCTCCTTCATCACATTGAGGTCTCTGCTGGACCTCCTGACGGCGGCGCTCAGCATGATCTGCTCAGGGTTGTAGCTGCGCATACCGCTCGTCCGATACCTGCGGGGGTCAAACGTATGGTCAGAGATCTCCTCAGGACAATAATGGTGCCGCTAACATCGCTGCCTCTACTCTCATCATGCAGTTCGGGGTCAGGATTCTGCTCTAGGGAGGGAGGACGTTTACATTTTTGGAGTAGGCGTTTAAACCCTGCTCAGTATTTCTTTGAGCCACTAGATCCTGAAGTGCAGCTACGGTTTGTTTCATCTGATTTGGGTTCAAGGTGAATTAATAGAGAATATAAATGCGGTGTGTGGGGCTCAGTTTAGGCTGACACAACACAGCATCATCCTTGTGTTCTCAAAGTGTATAATGAGCACTAAAATATGGATGCCAGTTTTCCAATAAGGTCCAACGGTCAGCTTTCTGTTTGGTAATAAAGTTATAAATGCAGGTTAACCATTAACACACGCTTAATAACAAGTCTATTAATATATTTTGGTCCTGATGCTCTCCAGCCCTCTTCCAGCAACTAAGGCCCTGTCCACAGGTCCACGGTTATCTTTGTAAACATAGCGTTTAAACACCATTTCAGAAATGACGTTGTTGACAGGAAACGGATTTTATACTCGGGTTGGTTTTTTACCTACAGAAAATATTATAAAACGAGGCAGGGAAACGTGACCGCTCTGGTTTTTTTTGCTGCGTTCATTGTATATTTATTGAAAATATCCTCTGATATAATGATTAGTACAGTATCATAAAAAAAGAGAACATTTTGCTCTTTCTCATGGGGCAGTGTTCATCTAATCAACATTTATTAAGGTGACTCACTGGATTGAGCTTTTAAATATCACTCGTGTAAGATGAATTCATTTCCTGAATGTAAAACCGGTGTCCTTGCTTTAATGACAACAGCCTTAAATTTCAATTAACCTAACTGAAGAACATTAGTCACAATGAACTGCGACTAATGCACCGAGGCATTTACAGACAGAAATGCAAACAGGAGAGCTTTTAGTTCATCAGCGTCAATAAAAGCTGATGCTCAAGCACTTCCCCTGATGAATGCAGTTCCGTACTTCTTCTCAGACATTTAATCGGTCATCTCAATTGGGTGGATAATAAATTCTAAATCTCATTTGTGACTTAGCGCTGTGGATATTTTGCGCTGTGTGGGTGGAAAGCATTCATTTTGTTTAGCCCACAGGGATAGAGACGTGAGCTCCTCCCTCGAGAGGAAAGTGGCAGCAGTGCAGTACAACGATTCGAGTGAGACAGAGAGAAGTGAAAGAGAGAGAGAGAGAATAAATATAGAAAGATGGTGGAAGTAAGATGGAGAGCAAAAATCAAATGAAGATCGATGTCATAGTAGAGAAAGTATAGAAAGAAGATAGAAAGTAGGCAAAAGAATGCATCAGACAAAAGAAAGATAAAGATGGTAAAAGACAGACGGAGGGTGAAACAAGAGAAGTATTCGGGTCAGAAGAGGTGACCCAGTTACCTGATCACGTGATAGCTGAGAGAAGATGCCAGAATGCAGCAGAGGAGGAGAAGAGCATGCACATCAGGCAGAGGAGAGAGGACGAGGAAGAGGCAGGAAGGACAAAAAAAGGACAAAAGAAGGCGGGAGACAAGAGAGGTCAGTTTAGAAGCCAGCAGAAGCTAACGAGGAGCTCGGCTAAGCAGAGCAAACCTGCACCGGACCGTTAAGAAAAAAAAAAAAAAAAAAGATCGATGCTCTCTGGTCCCCGAGATGACAGGAGGACAGACCATCTGTCCCTCGAGTCGTCACAGAAACAAACAAAAGCACACTCTCTGACAGAGGAGCAGAAATCGTGGAGGAGTGTGAGGGGTTTATATGTTTTAGCTCGGAGAAAACATGCCCATACAAAATACATCTTCTCTGAGGCCACACTGAGGTGTAGGGGGGAGAGAACAGCAGAAATACATCATAGCAGCTTATGAAACCACACAATACACACACGAGGATGTGTGTTTCTAGCTTTTTTTCCCTCTTCTGAAGGTCATTATTGTGAAATCAATAAAAAAAGTGATTAAAATACAAAAGAAGCTGCATGAATCGTCTCCTCGGTGTGTTGGTCTTTATATATACCAAGAACTGCATGAACGATGTTTGTGTGGCATGAAGAAAGTACAAACCCCCTGTTGTATAAGGAGAAAAGAAGCGCCTCGTTACCTTGGTGATTACGTATGAGCTGTTATTTTAACAATCTGTTCCAGACAGAGACATTTTTACTGAGTAACAGTGTGACATGTACTCGTGTGTAAGAAGAGCACAACAGGAGAGAAACAACAAAGATTAACTGCATTTACTTTCCTCTTCATAAACAAGGGGGAAAAAATGCAGAGACATTAACTCTTGTGTAAAAAAAAAAAAAAAAAGTCATTACAATGATTCATCTATAGTTTTATCACAGAGTGAGTGGACTTACTTCTGGAAAATGAATATTCCTATGACTACAGCAAAGGAGATGAGGTCTGCAGACACCCACATCAGGCAGTATTCATCCGGTCTCTGGAAACACACACACACAAATGAGTTTTGGTCGGTCTGGGTGTTAGCAGGTTCATGGCAGGTTTCACCACTGGGGGGAGCTTTAGGTCAACAATATAATCTCCAATATGAGTCGATACATTCAAACTGTCTTCAACAATATTTCTGCAAATAACGTCACATTTTCTCTCTTTTTAAAAATAAAGCAACTCCAATACAACATTTACTGTTATTAGGAAACATGATTTGTTCAATTCATTTTGTGCATTTATAAGATGACAATACAATCTTTAACAAGAGGAAAACCTTATTAATTATGTAATATGGCATTACCATGATTTGTGAGAGAAGGCCTTCATCTGTCTTTCTTCTGTCTTTCTATAGTTATCCCTCCTTCCTTCCTAACCAACCTTCCCCTTATTTCCTTCCCTCCTTTTTAACATCTGTTCTTCCCTCTTTTCTTTCTTTCTGTCCATCATTCCTTTCTATCTCTTCCTTCACGTTCCTTTCATGTAATGTCTTTCTTTCCTCCTTTCATTTTGTTGTTGTTCTCTCTCCTGTTTGTGATGTCTTTGTTCTGTGAGGTGTTTCTTATTGTGAAAAGCAATAAAAGGTGACTTACAAAAACATTTTTGAAAAAAAGAAGAGGAAATCCTGTAAAGCAAAACTGATGTCCTGAGGGTAAATATATTCACCTCCACTGGCCTTAACAACATTGAATGGCAGAGTTCACTTTCACAGTTTAAACGAACAGGCAGCACTGCAGATGCGTCGGCAGCTCGAACTCTCCCTGAACCACAGCAGGGGGGCCTGGGTCACGTTCACATGTTGTCACGCAGAGTTCCCGTATGGTGATACAGACGGGAAAGGCCAGGCCTGCGGGCTGCAAAGACGCAAAGGTGGTGGAACAATACCAGAGCGGCGCAGTGTGGTTGCTGCCCATGTTGAGCCAAGTGAACTAGAAAGCCATGAGTCATCCACTACAGGATAAACTCCAGTGACGATGCTCGCCTTTCTACTGTGCCGGGTCCTCAGATGAGTGTTAAAATCAGAGGCTGGCATGTTCACCGCAGTAAATAAACAGACTAGATGAGCTCGGTCGACAAGTAGGTCCCGTTGTTGCCACATGTCAGAATCTTGTTTAGTCAGGCTTGATCCAATAACATCTACAATGAGTCCACCGTCAGCCAATTTATGAAACCTTTTTACTTTATTAACACAAAAAACAGTGCTTGATTTTTAAGTGATACCTGCGAAGTTCCAAGCAAAGAAGAAGAAAATTGTTTATTCGTTGTGGGTCCTTACCATGAGCCAGATGGGGTAAGGCACCTTATTGAGGATATGCGGGGCCTCTGAGGAGACTGCAGACACCCCGCTGCACCAGAGCACCGAGTACAGCCAGGGCTCGTTGATGGTGTAGAGGGTGAGGTTGATGTTGCTCTCGGAGAAGTTTCTGAAAGCAATCACACACACTCAGGCACAGCTTTGAACAGAAACCCATGTGTGTTAAGGTGCCAACCTGATAACTTATCAGCTGTGTGTATGTGTGTGTTTCTACCTGATTTCCTGTGTGCTCGCCTGGTTGTATCGGAGCAGCAGCCTGCTGATGCCAGACTGATGAAGCGTTTCAGGAGTCAGTTTGTCCACCGAGGTCTGGATCAGACCAGGTGCCAGCTGTCTCACCTGAGCTCTGTGCTCACCTGGAGTCCACATCACCTACACACAGCACAATATACACCACTAATGTTACACTTGTCTCAATGAAACTGAAGAGGTAGGATCCTAATTCACACGACTAGTAATATGGAAACACTCCGCAAAAATCAATTTATATAGCTGTTATCAGATTAATTCCCATCTAATCCCTTAAATGCAACAACATGCTGTGCAGAGCATTCAGTCCCTATATACTTACCAGGCTCTGAGGGACCCCAGACTGCTGCACAGCCTGCAGTGTATCATTGATCCAGCTGTCGTAGCAGGGGTGCTCTGGAGGAGGTCTCCTCAGCCTGAACACCACTGTGCTGTTGTGATAGGAGGCCAGCTTTAGAAGCTGCTCCAGGCTGCATACACTCTGGTTGGCAATCAGATCCTTCTCATGGGGGGACAGGCTGTGCACCGTCCAGAAGGGGTCATCCTGAAAATCACAAGGATCACATATGTGTTTTAACAGGAGAGTAATATCATTGGTTTTATTGTTTAAAATACAATAACTGTAGACTAATAACGTTCCTGCTGCTAGACATTCTTTTGGAAACCTGTTGAAAAATATATATGAATTCATAACCTCTCTCTGAGTTGCTTTAAATAGAAACATCCATCCAAGTGTTCTGTAGAGCGTTTGGTCAACGCCTACGGGAAATAAAAATAGTTGAATGTTCTTCCTCATTTCCTTCATATCCTTTTTTGCTTCACTGCTCCCTCGTTTCTTGTCGGAGCGCACGGGAGAATCGGATTAGATGCTTCTTAAATACGTCCTCCATGATGTGCTTCACTTCACTGACTAAAAAAACACACATCTGTCTTGATTGTGTTATCAAGGTGTCAGCAAAATAACAAAGCTTAAGACATGTTTGGGCGTATGGAAATCAGAGTGTGACAGTGAATTGTCATAACAGCGCAGAGAAGAAGCTTTTTCTTGGAGTACAGTCTCCTCCTGCTACAATGTCCTCCACATGCAATGTAAATAGACTGAGGCTGAGAGGGGAGAGGGGAGGGTGGAGAGGATAATGCAGATTCAAACAAATACTGACATTTCAGAGGCTTGAGAGCAAAGAGTCTTTCTACAACAATCTGATGTCTTCAAATATAAGTCTTAGAAAAATGTACTTAAGAAAACACAAGATGAGTTCAAACCTACACAGCAAGTGTAAAGATTTAGACATTTACAGATTTGAAGAGATGCTAGCTATAGCAGTTTTTGTTGAAGCACAAAAATATACAGAACATTTACATGACTGGAGGGTGGTGCACGGGGACTAAAGTGGGACACAGCAGAAAGCCATGCATCTACATCACTGCATCTTGCACCACATTCAAACAGATTTTCTCCCTTAGAAACAGAATATGAAGATAAATGGATTCACACAAATCGGCAGGTAATGGCTGCAGAAGAATACAGCAGTAGAGTGGGAGTGGGTCACTTCCTGTAGACGGTGCAGCATCATTATGCAGGAAGGAATAATTGGGTACCAGAACAAGCAGAATCCCTCGTTTGTCGGTGTGTTTTCATCGTGTCTGGCCCCACTAGTCTCCTACTTCAGGCAGGTCGAGACAAACAAATTATTTTGAAGCACTGGTTGACCCTTATCCTCTCTGCATACAGGAGAGCATATCTACAGCATTAATGGATGAAACCAGAGGATGGCATGAAGTATCAGTGAGTGAGGACACATGCTGAGGAGTACTCATGCCTCGATGGGCTAATGACCTTTATCACACACATAACACTCATCTAAACTCATCATCAGCAACAAATACCTTGAGGAACCACTGTCCTGCATTGAGCTGCTGCAAATCTGTCCAGTTAAAGTGTGAGGCGTCATCCGTCTGTCTGCCTGGGAAAACTTTCTCTGCGTTTGTGGTCCTCTCCAAGGTGTGGTCGTGCATCAGGAAAGGCACTCCGTCCACACTAAAGATTAGATGGAGATGCAGACTTTTAACATGCAACTCAAGTAATTTATCACAACAGCGTAGTGCCGCCAGAACAGAAACGGAAAAATTGATCAGTATCACCTTGTAAAAGTTTATATTTATAGCAAGATGTTTTCACGTTATATCATACAAACTTATCCTGTCAAAACAAAAGACTTCTCTTGTTATAACAAAGTGTTTCAGGTTATGTGAAGAAAAATAATATAAATAGCACTATATAGATAATAAGATGGAAGAGTTCCATGTTATAATGTAAATGTTTATACGGTGTAATAACGTAAAAAGATCCTGTTTTAACATGAAAACATCTTGCTATAACAACAAACTTTTCATGTTTTACTTTACATGATACTGATCTATTTTTCTTTTGCTGGCATGGAAGAAATAGACTTCTGTATTTTTACATTAAGTATAATTACATAAAATCGTTGATTTTTATTGGCCGGAGCATTGTTATTTTTTAGAGTCCCAAGTAGTGATATGTGTGTGTCCCTCCAGAGTTTTTATCTATGTGACTTTCTGTAACTATCATATACACGGGAGGTTTTTTTCTCTTATCACCCACCCAGTGTCGCTCACATTCTTATAGTAATTCAAACTGAACGACCATTCACACTCAAAAAGGACTCAAAGGGCAACTCAAAATAACATTTAGATAAGACATATGATAAGAAAGTTGTTTTTGAGGGTTAACTCTTGAAATCACGTCAAACAGGACCAAAGAGAGAGCAGAGGAGACAATGTGAGGTTTTTTTTTCCCTTCTTTTTTTTTTTTTTTTTTACAAAACTGCTGCTTCTCAATATTTGAATACCAAATGACTTCCCCCTTTCTTAGTTCAAATCGGCATGGTGTCCAGTAAACACAAAGACCAAACCAACAATAAGAAAAAAAAAACATTTCTTAATATTTGCTATTCAAATTCTCAGCAGAAAAAATAAATAATGCATTTCAAGTGTGGATATGAGTGTGTAAATGTGTGTATATGAACTGTTTATATTCCCAAAATATAATTATCAGGAGGAAAAAAAACAAACTTCATGCAAAGTAAATTATCAGGGAAAATACTGCAATGATAAACTGATAAAAAATATGCTGGTATAGTGTGTGTGTGTCCAGTCTGCTGCAGGAGTGGAGTCTCCCTGTCGCTCTGGTTGTCATCAAGTCTAATAACTCAGCACAGTCAGGAGCTCACCTGTCAGCAGGCTGCACCAATACACACACACACACACACACACACACACACACACACACACACACACACACACACACACACACACACACACACACACACACACACACACACACACACACACACACACACACACACACACACTCTCTTAGAACCGTAAGCGAACAAACAATACCTCCGAAAATGTGTCCACGCAAGGATATAAATACAAGCATTCACACCCATACACACCCATACACACAAACACTCTCTGCCAATGCACATGCATGAGTGGACATGTACACCCACTATCCATCATATACCAAGGCTTCTTCTCTATCAACCCTCCCCACTTCCTCTTTCTTCCTCCAAGTGAGTCTCTCAGAGCTCAGCCTGTCATCTTTCATTATGTTGGTGATGTCCTGCCTCCATCTACTGCCTACTGATAGACTGATGAACTCTTCAAATGCTCCGTTTTACTTGCTTTTCATGTTGAAGGGATATTACTGCTTTGCCTATTCCTCCTTTAAGAAAAGTAATTTGTTAAGACTATTTCAACATTTTTCATACTTTAGATTGTAATAGCTTGAAAAATGTACAGCAGTGGGATATCAATTTAATAATTCACCTTTTCATGTCTTATATGTAAGCAACACATTATGTTTTGATTGGACATGTATCCCAGTGAGAGCCTATCTTGCAGGTTCTTAGAGGTTTTGGGAAACCAAACATGTGAAAGAACAACTAAATAATCCTTCATTTGTTTGGCTTCCTCATTCCACTGTATTGATTGCGTGTGTGTGTGTGTACCTGATAGCCACGTCAGCCTCAAACCCAGTGACGTTCATCTGCAGAGCTCGCTGAAAGGACCACAGTGTGTTCTCTGGAGCGAGCTGGAAACACACACAAACACACAGTCAAGACAAACAAACACCATTACATGAAGTCCTGTAACAATTATCTAATTGGTGGACTTTACGGGAAGAAAAAAAAACATGACAGAAACGGCGCTAGATGAACAAAACAAGTAGTTCTAATTAATTATCAAGTAGGTTGTGTTGCAAAGTAAAAAATAAACGTCACTGTAGTTGGATGTATGTGAAAATAGACTCTGCAAACAAAGGAATGTTGTGAAATCAAAACATTAGGGTAATAATCAATATCGAGTCAATAAGTTAAACATCACTTACTAGAAACCCCCCCCCCCCCGGAGACCCAAGGAGTAACGATAGTGACTAGTAGGATAGGAATGCTGCTATAATCAATAGAGAGACCTTCTGGGAAACTGGTTCTAGTCATGTGACTTTTTTTTCCCTAGTTGAAGTTCTCACCGCCCTGCAGAGCCGCTCCTAATTTTAGATTCCAATGTGAGGATCGATCACGTTACACAAATACCACAAAAATCAGGGCGTGTGTGTTTCAGAGCGTGTGAGTAGCTGTTAAGAATAACAAGGAATCCACCTTCCCTTTCTCCGTAACTGTTGTACAACACTGAGCCAGATATTGTGCTAAGTACATAAATCTTCCTTCAGCTAACATTTAGAAGCATTAACATTAATCCAAGCAGATAAATCAAATATAAAAATGCACTTTGGTGTGCATGAGTCCTATGTTTATGTGGCCCCTGGATGCACACATAGCTTGCAGGCTATAACAGGCCTTTTTACAGCGTGGTGGTTCCACAGAATCTGCTCTGTGAGAGGGATGCCGTCACTGAAAACAGCTGAAGACACAGCACTGAAAATGGTCAAAAGAGATCTCTGGTCCATTCTCTTTCACGTCGAGCCGCCTAGCAGAAAAAAAATGTTCCTGCCAAACATCATGCAGTGAGAACTCAGAGTCTCACTCATATGTTTCACACTTTTTTCAGTTGCACGACCACAAGGTCATTAGTCTAGAATAGCCCTGGGATGTGCAGGAGAAGACAAATGAACAAAAAACAAAGGGAATGCATTTCTAGAACGCTAGCACAATTTGTCTGCCGTCTCCATCCCATCAGAGTAAAAGTTAAAGGTTCCATATACAGAGTGGCTCATTGTCATCAACATAACTGAGGTAAGGTTACCCTCCGTAAAGCCACTGTCTCATAGCTTAAAGTACATGGCAGTGTGAATACAATTTGTTGGCCTCCATCATCTGATTGGATGATAAGAAGTCAGGTGACTGACCATGGGGGCCCCCTGGTGGCCGATAACATCGGGGCGTTGTTTGAGGGTGGTTGGGTCCATGATGCAGGGAGAGGTGATGTAGAGTGGCACCACATAAAGTCCCAGTAACACACTGATATACAGCAGCACGACCACCACCTGGAACACTGGGAGAAGACAGGATAATTAACTGTTAAAGGTGATATCATTACAGAAGTGAAAGAAAAAGTTTAAGATTTTACTTTCATCAGAGATCTGAAATATTTCATGTTTTGATCTGTAACAAAGAGAACATTTTCGTGTTTAGTTTAAAAGGTCATGTGTAATGCAAGTAATGTTCAGTAGCCCACCATGTATAACCACTCACAGTGGCCATCAACATTGACAGAAGGGGCCAAGGGGATACACTTTACCCTGAATTTACCTTATTGTAAGTGAGCGAGCAGTGTGTGTGTGTGTGAGTGTGAGTGTGAGTGTGAGTGTGAGTGTGAGTGTGAGTGTGAGTGAGTGAGTGAGTGAGTGAGTGTGTGTGTGTGTGTGTGTGTGTGTGTGTGTTTGTAGGTGGACACACAGACACACATGCAGGGTAATGTATTTGTTTCAAGGTCAGCTCCGGGGCGGGGTTGAGTAGACAACTCTTGTTACACACAGGAGACTCGCAGCCTTCATCTGCGCGCACTCACACACCCTCACATCCTCTTCGGTACTCACACTCCACTCTGCATTAAAGCAGAGGCAAAAGTGGGAGTAAAACGGCCTAGGCCTTTTCATCTCGTCAAGTCTCTCCAAAAGCACAAACTAAAATGTAATGAAGGACAAAAGATCCCTTTTATAAGTTTTAAATGTCTCTCACAGTCCAAAGGACATAGTTACAGAACTTTCCTTGTTATGACTATCCTCTCACTGGACAAGGCACTAACAGCAAGTGAAAGCATCTCTGGATGTATCTTTTAAATTAATGAAGAGCGTTACTTCTAAAGAAATTGTATGATTAACATGACCAAGCACTGCTATCTGGTAATAATTTCTTTCAGAAGACAGAAAAACTGCTGCATAAATGATACCGACTTTCATTTATGTAGACCGGGATCGCAGTGAGAATCTGACTACACATCAAGAGCTGCTAATCCCCAAAAAGGGTCCTGTGCTCCGGGTGAAAACAATCCAAGGTGTCCTGGCTGGAAAACATCACATGAGCCTGTAGGAATGTTTGTTATCTCTGACACCCTTTGTGGAGGTCCTGGCCTCTGTCTACATAGTGTTAATCATTCACCACTCTTCCTGTGAGTGCACATATGTGTGGGAGATGGATACAGCAGGTGAGTGTAACCCGTATTCTGCGTTGTAGAAGTAAACGTACTTGTTTTTTCTGAGCGGGCGACCTGTCCGGCCACAATCCATGACAGTGCTGTGATCGCAGCGAGAGCCCCGATGTGCAGGAACGGACCTGTGGCCTGGACAAAGGTGTGATTCAGATGATTTGGAGAAATGGAGACAAAGTGGAAATATGGGAAGAGAATCAGGGTTTTATGAGAGAGGACAGTGAGTAAAGGAGTAGAGAAACAAAGAGTGGCTTAAATTACAGATATTATCTGCTATTCAGAGATAACAGCTATCATTTGTAGAGGCATTCAATTTCAGTGGCATCAGTTTCAGTGGAATTGTGCGTCAACATCAATAATCTCCCAATGACACGGTAATTGCAAGCTTCTCTCGACTTCTTGGATATTGGTAAGCTGGTTAGAGGTCCAGCTTGTAGGATTCAGGGGGCTCTATTGTCAGAACAGGTCCTCTTCTATTGAATCCGCCATGCGGCACTGCCATGTTTTTACAGTAGTCTCGGCTACGGCTCAAGTTTTTAGAGGCCACCGTAGGGAAGGGGTAATGTGAGCGGTATTGAGCTGATAACATTCTGCAACTTCATCAAGAGATGGCACTAAAACCTACACACTAAAGCTTTAATTCAGGACAAAAGCAGGACAAATGCATATTGAGCATTGGGTTGCTGCAGCATACTTTTGAAAAATTACCATTTTTCTTTCGGAAAATGTTTAATATGAACATTTTCCTCACAAACAACTCATTACATTCCTATAAATTATGCACATACAGTTTAATTTAAGAATGTTATTTTGAAAGAGAACAAAAATTGGTAAATTTACATGATGTGTATATAAATGCAGCTGCTGCAGGTGGGATTGACTGATATAAAGCCTGGTATTTGATTTGATACCAGGCTCATTTGACAACACTGACTGAAAAGAGATAGGAAGTTTTCAAACAATCTATCCTGGACCTCCTCATCCAGCCAACTGTGTTTACAGCTCAATCATTTTATTCAGTGTTCACAAACCTATGGTCAGTCGGACCTAAGTCTAGGTTGTTAAATTAATGGACAGCCACCCTGTCACAGTCACAGTTTAGTGCTCAAAAGCAAATTTCATTTTACTGAAAAAACTATTACATGTGTGACATTTGATGGGGCCTGTACCAAACAAACATGCAGTCTTACATCTGGAGGATACAATTAGTAGGTCAGGGCATGCTGCTGCACTACAGGACTCCATGCTGTGTTTGTCTCACATTATATCTTAATAAAAAAAAATAATAATAATTCTGCAATTTGGATGTCGCACTAGGCCTGCAAATTTGATAATGTTTCGATTAACTGTTCATTCCTACTTCAGGGCTTTCCTGTGTTTCAGTCTGCTAACCTGCAAGGAAATGGGGACAACATCCCACTCTTGGCCCCATGTTTGATTGACAGATATCACCCCAACAATAGTGGTGAGTAGAGCAGCGGTAACGCCTATCTGTGAAGACAGAGAGGGACAGATGCATACAATCAGAGAGGCTGTCATTTTGGATAAATACATGTACACAACCACACAAACCCAAGCCACGAATAACCTCAAATAGCTCCCAGCCCTTTCCCACCCCAAACGCTGTTTGTATTTGGATTGCCGATAGCATTTGAGACCAGGTCATTTACTGAGCTTTCACAACCCTCCTGGGACTACACGATCCAAACTGTAAGTTCAGGACAAGTTCAGCTGATCAACAAAGAAAGAGCACACGCACAGACACCAAGCAAACAACATAGAGAAAGACACATATTTAAATCTCACCCATCCCTTTCTGCCTCCCAATTTTCAACACCCACCCACCAACCAACTAACACAAACACTGTTACTAAGTCCAACATTTGGCAAATTACCTTATGGAGCCAGTGCAAATTCAGCTGTTGCCCAAGTGCAATGTGACAAAGTGCTAAAACCTGAAAACAGAGAAAAATCAAGAGACACACGTCAGAGCAGAAAAACAAGTCTGCTGCCTGGCAGATCTCAACTTGCTCAACATTGCCACGTGTATAACAGTTAAAATGTCTGGAAAGACATGAAAACAATTCAAAAGCTTCTAAATCACAGCCAGGTCATTATGATGAACAAAATATGTTTAACATCTGATGTAGGACTGACCATTAAAAATGCAATGTAGGTGAAGCCGGCAGCAGTGGTGGCCAGGATGGGAACAGTGCCATCACTCCACTCCCTGGAGCGGTTATAGAGGAACCTGACAGAACAAGAGAGAGAATAACATTTCACATGCTGACAGCTCACCTGCATTATATCATTGTTAACCCGGGTGAAGAGTTGAGAGAATTTCGTCCTGTGTTTTTAAAAAGGCATTATTTGCCATTTTTACTTACTTACAATTATGTAAATAATATACTATGTCATATTCACTATAACAAACGTTGTTATTTGGAGGTTCCCCTTCAAAAATGGATAGCAAGGTAATATGGCAATAAGGATCTTAAGCGTTATCAGTTTTACAACAGATATGCGAGGGAGGTAAAAGGAAGGTTTAAACAACAAACACCCACACAGAACAAAAACCTTGCGAGCAACTCGTAAATTACTGTAGATTGTCTGCAAGTCAAAGACCTTTGAAACAGCAACAGATAGAAATCAAGTATCCTCGAGCTTAATGCTTTATTGTTGCAATAAATCCAGTACAGATACGACAGACAGCAGCCTCAGTGATTGCAGTCACCATTGTTGGGCTAAGGGGAGGATTCAGACCAGACAGATCATGTGACTGTTATATTAATGGCCAAATGGCAAATTATTGACAGCTGGTTTCTGTCTTCAGGGGAACTTTAGTTTGGCAAGCAGCAGTAGAGGCAACAATAGAGAGAACAAGCCTGCATGTATCACATGTTTTCTTTTTTTGCAAACAGATGAAGCCAAACATAGTTGCTCAAAAGAGTAAAGAGTGTGTGTGTTAGTGTGTGCATGTGTGCTTTGACATGTCAGTCCAGGCCTATAGCACTAATCACTTTCAAAGCCTTATCAGTGATTCCAGTGGCACAGAGCCACAGCAGGGTCACTTAGTGCTGATGCTCCCAGCCCTTTGTGAATATATTTATACTGCAGATGGACTCGGACACTCCCTGCTGCTAAATCACTAGAAGACATAAGGGCAGGGATGTCATCTCTGTGATTATCTGCACAGTCCCTCCAAAAAAGCAGGAAGGAAAGTCTCCATATGGACATGCAGAGATTAATAAACACCGGTGAGATTGAGGATAAACCTGGACTGGGCTGACTGATTGGGAGACTGAAAGGCAAGGGTGACAGCAATAGATGGGTTATTGACGGTAAAAGAGAAAAAAAACCAGAAGGCATCATATAGAGATTAGATTCAGAAATCACTGCATTAGAAAGGGATGTGAGGGGAGGTAACAGAAGGAAACAGGATATAGAGGAAAAGGTGACATTGTGGAGGTTACTGAGAGCAGGTGGAGGGGGGAGGGGAAAGGTAGATGGAGAAAAAAATCCAGTGTATGTGACATTATGGGACACAGACAGCAGAAACCATTTTCTACTAAAGCATGTGCAGGATCATGTTAAACATAAGTAACATATGATTTAAAACAATACATAACATCAATTTCTACTATTAGATTGTAATGTTCATTTCTTGTTAATTAAAAGCATGTGGCAGAAGAATGTCTTCGGCGTCTCATCCACAGCTTGCAGAATGTTAAAACTTCATCCACCAATACATCATTTTAATGTTCTGAATAATTAATTGGCAGTAAATGATCTCTGTAAGTCATTTTCACTTTGAGCTATCTATTTTGAATTTCACCAACACTTATTGCATGAAATATTAGTAACTCTTGTGCTTTAAGGAAAATTGCATGTGTGGTTTTATTGTAAACCTTTACGTGAAAAACAAACAGATTCCGCTTATAGGTTTGGAATAAGTCTCACTTTTGGTTGCTTGTTATGTTTTCAGTCACATAAACAAGTGGTCACATAAAAACAACCACTAGGGGCTGCGTCACTGACAGAACAGGAAATATTGGTCAAACCATCGCTGTTATGTAATGATGTAATCTGCGGAGAACTCGATGGTATCCGGTCAGATTAAGGCAGAGGACGGATTAAACAGCTGATTTAGGAAATCAACAAGCCGACAAGCATGGATACAATTTATTTACAGCCAAAACAATATGGTGACAATCTGGCTCAAAGTTTGACCTGACAGCACTCAGGAACAATCGGTTACGGTTGTGTACTCACCAGTTGAACTCATTGTAGTCGTTATGTGCCTCCCACCAGAAGTAGAACCAGACAAGCAGCAGACAGAAGGTAAAGAGGAGGATGAGGGACCACAGCAGCTCCCACTGCACAAATGCAAACATACAAATGAATACAATTAATTTGGGTGATACTAAAAAGCACATTTACTGGTCTCCGCTCTGGAAAATTCATGTAGAGCAGCTGTGGCGGCTGAGGATTCTACTGCTGTTGAGAGAAAGCCATGATGCTGAATCTCTGAGGGATGATTTTGTATAACTTATCAGCTCGATAAAGACAACTTCAGCTTTTTCCAGAAGATATTCAGAGACCGGCAGAGTTTATTAGAAGTAAACTTAACTTAAACTTTCCTACATAGAGCACATTATGTCAACCTGGCTGCTGACCTTTGCTGAGAGTATTCCCTAACACACTTTGCTCATTATCAAGGAATTACTTTTAATAACTTCACAAGCGAGCTGATTAATTACTGTCATCCTCTGCCATGAACTTTTGTACAGTGGCAAATATTAAAACTGGCGACATCTTCAGATACAGAAATACACCTCTTGGCCATACTCAGGAGCATACATGCACGCAGGTACGCTCATCTTCATTTTTCTCAGCATACTTTAAACACGACCCTTTTGTGTGAGTCAGACAAGAACCTTTTGACCTTTTCATAAACAACAGAGACTGCTTATATTATATAAAAACTCTGTGCACCTGAAAGAACCGAGCAGTGGCAGTGTTTGCCTACTAAAAATGTTCAACACTTGAATACATGACAGGGTGTGACAAAACCAACATACTGATCACATTCCAAGATAAACTACTTAGGCTTCTTTAATTATGACTTTAATTGTGTCATCTTAACACTCTGCACATTTTGTCAGTAATATCTTCTTTGGGTGACCCTGGGAGGGAAAAACTCACATCACATCAAAAGGTCAGTTGTAATTGTAGTCATTATAGATGTCAAGTGTCTTAACATGGCCTTAGGAGGGCTAAGACTTCTGGTAAAATATGTGCAAACATTTGCACGAACAGTACAGAGGTATTCACAATGAATTGATATGTTTAGTGCAAAAATCATTAGTCGATTAGTCCATCAGCAGAGTGTCTATATGTTCTGCACGTGTGTGTTGTGTGCACTAGTGTGTCAAGTTAAAGACACTCAGTTAAGCAACCTAAGCATATCAGCTTGAATGCACCATTGTTGTGTGCACAGAGGATCAGATTATTATCACCTCGACCAGCTGATGCGACACACAGGTAAGACAGTCCATCTGACCTGTTTTGAACTGCTCTCAGTCCCAGTGGTTTTTGGTTTGTCTTAACACTTTTCTAATGCTTAATATGGAAGTTTGGAATCATGATTCAATCCACTTCCTGAAATTATTAGAAAAAGTGCAGCATTTGAAGGTCATATTTTGACCTGAGGCTTGTTTTAAGAGCTTTCCTACATTTCAACAGGAGGACCTGGGGTCAGACTTAATGTGGAAATCACGATGGTATAAAGATGGGTTATTACATTTCTGGGCATGATGATAGCATAGCAGAGATCAGTTGTACAAAAAAGGGAAACCTGCCCAGGGGGAATGCTGATTCAATCCCATCTCATAAATGGACATGGCTTCTGAAGTATATTTCAGAAGTGTAAGAAAAACATTATGCAAGCCTCGGATGACTAACCCTATGCCTTGTACATCAAATAATATGGGCATCAAATTACTTTGGCTCGCTTTACAAGAACTAAATGAAACAAAAAAACAAAACAACTTACAGCTAAAAAAAACATTTTTATATGTTTCTATCATTACTATTAAACATAGTAAAACCAAAACCAAAATCAAAACAAAACAAAGCATTGTCTACATTCAGATTTGTCCTCTGACGAAGAGCACAGCAAATCACTCAAGTGATGGGCTCTGTGGGAGGCATATCTGCTCAGTGATGACAAAGCACAGACTCTGGTTCCCATGGTCCTTAATAACTACCTGGGAGATTGTTAACCCCCTACCCTTTCATTCATGTACCCCGCCTCCCCCTCCCCTGTGGATTATGATGGATGCGTCCTGAGATGCCCCTGAGAGAGAAATCTGTGTTATGCACAATGAGGTTTCTTTAATTAATCGGATAACCTAATAAACCCAATGTCATTTCTGAGATCTGATGCTGAGGATTTTATTACCAATTATTTACTCACACTACAATATTGGCTTGCATATAGCAATTATATACAAATCTCTTGAGGCAGTGTTAATTTATTCTGTGTCCATTTTTTCTGCTCCACCACCCATTTCTCATCATTATCTTTTCATCACTTTGTATCACTTATCTTATCACTACGATGCACATGATAAAAACTGATAAAAACAAAAGTACAAAAGGGGAGATCATCTTGTCTCACATTCAACATACAGTAGAATTTATTCATGTTCATTAATTTAAGTTGTGGACATTTTGTATGTTTGTAACAGCCAAGTAGAACATTTAGCTTTGATAGCTTTGTTTAGCTTTTCTTCATCTCTCATTTTCTGAAGATTTAAAAAAACCCTTAATAGGTCCGATGTCCTCTTTCTGTTTGCCAGCTAACTCAGCAGCAGTGCTTGTCCAGCTGACCTCGACTTGGCCCGCCCCAGTGACATCACATTACCATTCTACATGGCTGGCATTTTGTCCCATGGTACAGACTGACGGTGAGGCAACGTAAATCTATCAGACCACCACAATCTCTGGTAAGTGTCTGACTGACAGCATATGCTCACAGTCATCTGTGCTTTGTTCGAAAAATTACTCTGATTGGCATAGTGCTCTTCTGTTCTCCCTTGGAAAAATCATAGAGGACAAGAGGGACAAGTTCTCCTTGGAAAGATTCAGAATAAATGTGAATTTAAATTAAATTATTGGGTGTGCTGTAATTAAAAAGTAATTCAAAAAAATGTCAGAATTAATTTTAAAATCCATCAGAGACCTTTTCTGAATGTAGTCAAGGCAGCTAGAATGGTTAGGATTTAAACCAAAACTAAACTAAAACAAAAATACCGAAAGATACAGAATAAGTCCTACAGAACAAACTCCACTGGCAAAAAATTAGGGATCAAATGGATCAGGAAATATTCAACAGAATTATAAACACTCATGTTAAAACAAACAAACAAAAAAAACATTCCTGACAACCCTCCAGTTGCACTGCGCTCTCTGAACTCAGTGCTATAAAAAGACAATTTCGAGGAATACATCTAAAAGGATTTACTGCCTGTTGCAGACTAAAACAGTGTTCATCCATTGTTATCATGGGATTGCACCAAGGTTTTGCAGCAAGAACGCGAGACAGACAGACAGAGAGAGAGAGCAAGATAGATAGATAGATAGAAGATAACTTTGGCATTTGTCCAAGAATACACAATTTTTCCTTTGTTTCCCTGAGTGGCTTTCTGTAAATGTATACGTCTTGACTTTTAATCGTTCAAAGCAAGCCCAGTACAGTACAGTACATTACAACTTAAGGAGCCAATAATTTTGCAAAGTTTAAAGTGCCTCACATAATTCTGGGAAGCCTTCTAAATAATAGCACTAATTTTCTTGTTGAGCTGACACCATCAAGCTATTTAATAAACACTTGCTTGCGTTCCACTGCCTCCACATGATGGGTCTTAGACAGCCCAGCATCAAGTGTTTTAGGTTAAATATGGTTAACTGAATTTAAGTAATTAGTTTGAGTATATACCTCGCCAAATGGCAACCATAGTTCTGTCCAAATTTTGCAGCCCTGATGGTCATTTGTGGTCAGCTTGGTGAATATTGCCTTTAGTGCATGGTGAACATCAGTTGTGGTGCCAGGAGGATAGAGTTTAACAAACCCATTTACTGTAGTTATAGTAGCTTACTTGTAAACTGATGTTTGTTCGGCTTTTTGGCACTTTTTATTAAAATGTGAACAGTAAGTCTGTTATTCTATAATGGTCAGAGATTTTTAATGACATTGTAAACATGACTGAATGACCTGTGCACCCGGTTCTGCCTCCAAGAATGCTTCAATATGTCAAACAGGATCCAGCCTACAATATAAAGTTATTATATCCACAGGATGACAATTACTCACGCTCGACAGCTGTGCTACAGCACAGTGCATACATACATACATACATAAACAAATGCCAATACTATCTACTCTGATTTGCATCTGTTTTGCAGATCAACCTTGGGACAAATATGGAACTATGATGCAACACTCTTTGAGAAGTGATACTAAATAAATAAAAGCATTCACACATTGAAACTCTTGAACCCCTCTCTAGATTCACAAGTCAAACAGTGTATTGCTGTGTATATGTGCAAATTTATTCAAGCTGTCAAACCTACACATGCAGCTTAACTCCAACTCGCCAATAAATCACACAGCCAAACATGTGGATTACTAGTGTACCAATAACTGCATATCTCACTAGGTTTTAAAGAACTGCGGTATAAAGCATTGAGGCATAATGAAGCATGTTTGGGTGTGTGCTGGTTTACTTGTGTATGTATGTGTATGCACTTCATGAAGAAAGTGTCCTTGTACGCATCCATGTACGGTATTACAAGACAACTCTGGAAATAACAATGCATATTGATATTATATATTGATATTTAGAGTGGGTGTATAAAATTGTACCCTTAAATAGTAAACTTACTGGGGTGGGGTAAAGATGCACATGAAAAAGCAATATTAGGTCTTATGGCATATTTTGGTTAAGAGTATCCTCTTTTAACTGCATTGTAACCTCCATGCACTGCATTTGGTAGTTCACTCTTCCATCACATGCACAGTTATTTTTTCAGCATCCCATTAAACAGAAATTCAGTCAACCCACGGCAAGCACTGTTTATTCTCCCATCACATGTGCAGCCCACACTACTGCCAAGACTACGGCAGTGTCTGAGCCAAAGGACTACAGTGAGGAAAACATTATTAAAATTATTGAATATATTTAAAACAATTACCCAGCAGATAGTAGCCTAAAGCCAAGGACACAGTTTAACTTATAAACAGCTAGCCAAATATTACCATGTGGGATGTAGCTTGATGATAGTCCTGTTTAAGGATTTCTTGTATCAAACTCTTCCCATTAATCTTTGAACATTCAATAAATGAGTTGATTAATTTGACAATTGAAATAAACATTTTTACGGCATGGTAAAGCTTTTATTTCTAAATGCATACACATGGTTAAAGATGTAATATGTAAAATTGGCCTCCTGCCAAATCCAAACTCAAAACAAAGAAGGGACAACATATTTCCAGAGTAGTCACTCATTTCAGCAAGCTGTTGCTGTTGTTGGATAGTTAGCTCAGTTAGTCATGCAGCTTGCAGTCCAGACTATGAGCTTCCAGCACTTAGGGCATGTTGGTACTTACACCACTAGCACTTCAGTAGATATCTCTTTAACATAATCCACAGACATGTCATTAAAGATGTTATTTCTTCACATTGTGTTGATTTAAACACATCTCTTAATGTTCTCAATTAGAATATTTACATATTGCACCTTTAATAGCCCAAGAACAAATTACCCATATATATTCACATTATACATTATATGTTATATTCCATTATTTCCCATAAATCCCTTGTAATTCCTTTGGAAATATTAAAACCTTTATTATACCCAGAATTTGTATCCCCATACTTGAGCTTAGAGAGAATGTCAAGCAGGCTGCCATTTACTTCACGTGATATGTTTCTGTATTTATCTGATGTAAAATAGGTTTTGACAGCCAACATTAGTCTCCTCTACCAAAACAGACATTTAACATTCATTTACACACGCAAAGTTACTGTACATATATATGATAGAGATAATTTCTAACCAGATCATTTAAGTGCAGACCTCTGCTACCATATAGACAACACACAAGTAAACGATGCATTCAATTAGATGGCAGCTTGACTCAGTATGCTGCCACTGAACATGCCAGCACTGTGGAGCGAAAATATGGTGTGGGATGGTCCTGAATCAACTCACTGTCAAAAACAAATACAGACGGATCCAAACAAACACAAACATGTTGGTGTGTGCCAATAAACTTGAAAACTCATGTAAATGTAGGAGAGACAATTTCAGCTCCCATACAACTTTAAAACAACAACAACAACAACAAAAAAGGCAAAGCTGCTTTAGCTGTTCGTGTTCTGCTGACGGTGCTTCTTTCCCTGTGAGGCAGTCAGGCCGAGTCCCACATGCCTCTTTGCCTCCATCTTCACTGGATTTAACACCTCAGTCCCTTGTCACATTCCTGAACATATCCAGATAAGTCCCTGGCATTTCACACACTGCTGCCGTGCACAGCTTTATAATGCATTTATACCACCAGAGTAATCCTCACAATGTTAACCTGTATGCAAAGGTAAGTTGGTGGCCCTGAAAGCAACTAAATACAGAAATACACCGTAAATGTTTACTGACAAAAATTTTTAATTTTCTGATACTTATTGTGTTGCTTTGTTATTGGAAAGGCAGTCAACATTGTCTACTGATCATTAATTGCTTCTCCATTTGAAACATCCCTAAATCTGATCACGTCTTTGCAGTGAAAAGGGTCAGATGCGAGAGGATTTTTGTCACAGTGTTTGTGGTTGCTGTTAACTCCTCCCGCAAGAGCAGCACTCTGACACTAAACATAAGACTTCTCTAATCACAAGCAGTGCCAGACCGTCCACAAAGATGTCCATACACCTAATGGAGTTAACATATTCTATACTTTTCACATTGTATATATGTTCTGAATTTACTGGATGCTTGGGATTACTTCTTTAAAAAAGGCAGATAACATACCAGACAATATTTCAGAAGTCACGTACTCTAGGCCTCACAGGGGTGAACAGTCACACCAGGAAGCAGGCTGGTGTTTTGCTAAGCACAGCACATACAGTAAATATGTTGTTCAGCAACAGCCTTAGTTATCAGAGCACTCAGGTGATAACAGGTTTATATTTTAGATTCTACATACCATCGATGCTCTAGTCCCTTAGCGACAGCCGCTTTGATTCCCCGTGTTAAAATGTTCAAAGCCACCCTCTGTGCTGCTGATACACATTAAAGTGATTGCCAGATAACTAGAGGCTTTACTTTTAAATAAATGACTGATAATCTTAAGAATAATACTACAATGCTGTCTCAGTGTGTGCCGACTTAACAGAGAAGTGATAAATGAATCCCTCACCCCTCAAGGCCTTGGTTTCACTGTCTTGAACATGTGGTGTGGTGTTTCTGCGACTGCTTGAGTAACTGCTGCCTTGCAGGTAAGGTGGGGAAGTCAGCCCATCACATTTATATTAATACTGCACTATAACAGATTATAATCTTTATTAACAAAAAGACTTCAATGAATCTTTACTGATTGTTTTGAATTCCAGTAAGAGTGAGGTGTAAGGCTGCAGCCATTTTCATGATTGATTATTTTATCCAATAATCTATGAATTGTTTTGTCTATAGTTTCATAAATTTGACACTGACTTTCAAAACATATCGGTTACTTTACTGTCAATGGACTGATCAATTGTTTAGTGGTATTCAATAATATAAAAATGACCTTTATCATACGTACAACTACTTTTCTAACTAATGCTAACTACTTGATAAACCCAAATCCTTATGAATAATTATTACCATTCTTACATTAAAAACATCATTAAGCATCCATCACACCTTCAGCCTCATCGCTGAGTCACATCACATCTGATTTATTGAAGCTTATGACCTTTCAGTAGAGGGAAAGCGGGTGGACTAGAATGTGATCAGGCTCACAAAAAGGCAGAGAAAAGAAAATGTCCTTCAGAAATGTGTACAAGACACTGGTCAAAAAATTCATATTCAAAATCCAAACCATACGAGCAAGAAATTCTGGGCTTGCAAAGGCCATTCTACGATTAAAATCTCTACCCTTTAACTCTGCTCAGTTGCTCTCCTGTTCTCTTGCCATTTTTAAATGTTTACAAAGCTAATGAAACAGCAATATACCGAGCTGTGTCACCATCAATCCTGACACCATGCTCAACTCTTATTTCTGGGTAACGGTGCAGTCGTATATATATCCAATATTTCACAGAGCAGGGCTAATGAAGACCACAAGATCACTGACAAATGAAGGCAGAGCAGCATTGTTCCTATTTTTGAAGCCTTTGTGTGACTGAATGGTAAAGACTGGCTAAATGGAAATACTTTCAATTATTACTGAGAGGCCAGATCGGCTTGCACTGCATGACGTGGGCCGTCTTTCTACAAAGCACCTTGAACACAGAGAGAAGCAGCTTCACTGAGACAGCCAGTCAACGTGAACAGCTCATTGCGGGGAACAAAGATGAAAAAGGAGAGAAATGGTCTTGAATGATCCACTTGTGGATTATGAATGAGTCTACAGTTGCTTCAACATGAGATTCTCTGTTCTCACGCTTCTGTGATTCGCTCAGGTCCAGTTACATGTAGCTGATACCTGTCCTTGATTGGTCACAGTTTGTTTACTGGGATCGTTAAAGATGCAGACTTATATAACATCACCTTGACCCATGCTGGGAAGTTTTCCCAATGGAAATGATAGCTCTCTGCTCCTCATGGACACTTCGTTAATTACAGACATATAAATAGTCGGGCACCAGCTCTGTTCCTCTATTGTTCATACAAACATCATTTTGGCTCAATCTATTTCCAGCTCGCTCCACTCATTACGTAAACAGATTAAAAGAACGTAGAGGGGGAAAAAAATCTGCTTCCTGACTGCAATTGACAGCATGTGCCTGACTGTGTGCTTCTTACACCGAGGTCAAGACAAGTGCTATCCACCACCAACGCGGTCAAAACAAAGGATGAGCACCGTGGGCAAAGAATGTTGACTCGGCATTATCCTATCAGTTGGCCTGAAAGACAACCACTTGCCACAGGAAACAGAGCTACAGTGTCCAGTTTCCTGCATACAGGAGGGAAAAAAAATCAATCTGTCTTTATTTAGTTCTGCTTTTTATATGATCCAAGAGCTATCAGATATAGCCACCCATCCCTTCCCGTATAATCATGTCTGTTTGTTTACACAACTGATGTAGGTTTAATCCAGGCCATATATTTTCTTTGCTGCATCTGTGAGTGTGTGCTGAGTGACACGAGTTTATTGCCTGTGTCCTAGGTTTCTGCTTGTCTACAGTATGGTATGTGGACATTAATAAATTATCCAGCCTAGCGCATGAGAGTGCAGACATGGGTATGTGCTGTGTGTCTGAGTTTGTTGCAGCAACATAACCTGTGTGTCCGTCCTAAATACAGAGCAGAGGAGATAAAGGGAAAAGGTCAGGATGAATTGCTGATCTTGTGTCAGCTGTAATACTTATCCTGGCATGTGCCTAGTATGAGAATAAAGCACGGCACTATTCTGTGGTTGGGAGTGTAGTGTGACTCTTCCTGCTGCACACTTAGTTGACAACTATTTCGATAATTAATTCATTGCATTTCAAACAAAAATTTCAAGCAACATTTGCCGGTTCCAGCTTTATATGTTTGAGGATTTGCTGCTATTCTTTGTCAATTTGAAGACAAAATATTCATTTTCACAGTCCTTTCACATTCTAAAGGCTAAAAAAATTATCGATTAATGTTGAAAAATAATTGGCCCAATTTTTTTCATAAAAGGTGAGAATCATATGTGTAACACATATAGCTGCTTGATGTGGTAGAAAGTCAATCATATTACGATTATGTTGACAGATAATGCAAGTAGGTCATGACTAGTGGGCATGATCATTTGGGGAGGCATTTAAGGAATTTAAGCATTTACAGGCTTTCATTAAATATTTAAAAATAATCTATATGAAAAATGATGACTCTTTCACCTCCTTTAAACATTTCTTTAATAATATTCACCACAAAATCTGATTAAACTCATTAAACATGTGCAGAGCGTAGGAGATGACAGGTAACTGGAAGCAGCGGAGTTTTGTAATGTCAAATGGACCTCTACGTTGAAAGCTCAAGGTTATTGGATGCTGGATAAGCCAGCAAGGACACATTTGTTTGAAGACAATTGTTCTTTGTAAATCAATGTTGAGGCAAAACATCTAGAGACCATGCAGTGTTCAAGCACACTGCAGTGGATGCCAGACAGAGATGGTTCTATGGGATTTAGCTCACAAGTACATTCAGTAACAGAGTACGTTTGAAAATGTTCCAGTTCCTACATAACATGTTCTTACTCAGAGCTGTGAAAATGCTCACATTAGTACAACCGCTACAATAAAATCTTTTAAATTCAGTAGCCAAAATCAAGAGGAAGAATGATATTTTTTTATACACATGGATTTGCCAAAAATGTAGGTGGTAGCTCACTGCAAGATGTATATGACAAGAAACACTGCAATATCTTAATCAAATTCATAGCAATTCATGTTTAAAAAAGGGAATGCTCATACAAATAACTGACTACTGATAATCTACACTGATGTCTCTCAGGAGAGCTGTGTAGCGATCATGTTAAATGACCTTGATAAGACAGATTACACAGAAAGAGACATTCAGGTCTCATTCACTGCTAACTTGATCGGAGCAAATGTGAACACCATGTGTGTAGAATATAATTATCTGTGTAAGTGTATAGAGATAATCAATGACAGCAAGCCCAGCCTCACTGCTTTACTAACCCCCGTTGTTATGACAATTCAATGTACCGGTGCGACAAACTTTCAACAAGGTTCATTTTTCACAGGGAAAGGCTATCTTTAATCTCCTGACTGTGAAATTTCTTAAGCAAGTAAGATGGGAAAGATTCAGACATGTAGTAAAATGCTGCAAGGTCAGTCAAATGTCATCCCACTGCATTAACAGATTGGCTGCTGAAGGCCCACATGAGTGATGTGTATTATCTAGTGACCATCACATAGATGTACTATATCTTGCACTGTAATGAAATATGCTGCACCGGGTCAACAAAAGAAGCCATGATGTGTTTTTTGTCTTTTGTCAGAAGGTGGTGTTCATCCACAAAAGGGGATCCCCCACCCTCTCACCTTGGTGGTGTCATCATGGGAACGTTGATAGCGTTTCCAGCGGCAACCGTAAATCCCAGTGATACATGACAAACACAGCTGTCGCTCATAGACCTGGAGGGGTTGGTGTTTCACCATGCTCCTTCTGTCAGTCCCGCTGCCAGAGCTCTAACATCCCACTGACGACAAAGTATCCTGAAAAACAAAACAAAAAAAACATTTGAAGTCTTAACATTATTGTTGATGCAAACATAATTACAAAGTGTTGAGACCAACAAGACACAATTGAACAATCCACAGAACAAATTGTAATTAGATTAACATGTCTGGCACTTTGAAAAACACATTCTGGCTTAAAAACACCATGCTTTTGATAAAGAGGCCAGTCTCAAATTAAGACCTTGTGTCCCAGCTCCTGTTTCCAATAACAACCGAGACTGCTAGCAGCTTTCATTAATATGATTAAGGGAAAAATAAGGTACAATGAAATTGAAATATGGGCTTGGTGAACAGACCATCTCTTAAATATCACATTAAATTATGGTGACAATGAATATATCACACAGTCAGTACATGTCTGGGCCAAAAGGCAGCATGTAAGCCCCATCTTTTATGCCAGGCCCAGGACAAAGGCAAAGCAAAGAAAAGGCCAACAGGCATAATGAGGATGAATCATAATAGTGGCATTTTAGTAAAACTATTCATTTTACAGAATATAAATCAATGCATGCCACTTTGTTAACCCAAACAAGCACATGGCCTTTCCATCTTTTCTACTGCCTTCTCTAGATCTCTCAAAAAAATCAGACGGTCTCTGTGTCTACTTGATGCTTTATCTTAAAATGAAAGTGTCAGGGAGCTATCATACTTTGGTGCCCGTTACAGCTCCACTACCACTCCACTATCCCTTTTAACATTGAGGAGCATCAGAATGATGCTTTAGAAGAAACCAAGAAGCCCTTGCTTGTCTAGTGTTGTGGATTTGACCATAGTAGGAAGAACCAGGCTGTGTTGGCTGTGAACAATCAGAGTTATAACTCAGTCCTCCCATTGAGCTGCTGCTGATTCAGCACTGAGACTCTGCAAACAGCTATAATAACAATAATGATGTTACAGTAGTGCTGGCTGTTATCACAAGTTTAACTCATTCTCCAGGGAAACGATGGAGCCTGTTGTGCTGCTACAGCTGCAAAACACAAACTGGGGTTGAAAGTGCATGTTGGGGTTATGCAAGCATAAACTATGCATAATTAATGGAATCCCTCCGTGCTAATTAGAGTCAAACAAACATGCTTAACAACACAAAAACACAGCACTTTTACCAGTAAAATATCTACTTCCTTGCAGCGTTGAAGCACAGCTAGCACATGGTTAAGTCGGTCTGATGTTTCAGAGCATTTAGCGTGATAACTACACTCTTCCTGCTGTAATCAGGCTGTCTCAGGCTCTGGACAGCTGCTCATTAGCATCTGCAGCAGTGGCCATGTTTCCTGTTATTAGTGAAACTGCTCTGAGGAGGGCTGGGCTGACCAGAGGGTAAAATGTTACAGGCCCACCCCAGCAGATTTAAAAAAGGGTCTTGAAAGTCAATGTGCAAATCTGCTCTATGCCTCAAGATGAAGTGTTACACTTAAATCAAGAACAGTTAGGCCTATAATTACAAAGAGAGATGTAGCCATTGAAACAACATTGGTGCAGAAAACCATGAAGTCAACAATCAAACCTCTTTAAATCGACCACAAGATTTCAAGGCCAACTAATTTAATGACCAGCGATTAGGTCTGGACTATATTAGATTATTGGAAAGAGTAAGATCAGAATTGTTGAATCAAATGCTGCGTTTTAGGTTGGAAAACATACGATTTGGGTTACTGTTTAAACATCAAGCACTTCAAATACAGTGAGTAAATCTATTGGTTGGCTGAAATGAAAATCAAACCCCAAACACTGGCGCTGACTGATATGGAACAAACTCTGTCAAACAAAACCAGGCATGAACTGGACGAATGCAGAGCATCACTTTTCTTTCCACCACTGGCAAAATACACCATGAGCTGCCAGTGTGTTCTCAATAATCATCTTATCTGTGTTACTGTCTTGCCAAATATAAAGCTGTCATGCAGCCAACGTTACCGAGTAGCTACATCACAGTCTGTGGGATTTGGACCTTAATCAGATCAGAACTGCTTGACTACTGGCATAGCAATTATGCTTGTCTGATATTTCTTCTGAATAAATCATGTCTGTAGGACGGATGGAGATCACAGCTTGGTAAGCACAGGATTTGGGGTCTGCTGAAGGGATAAAATGTGCACAGAATCTGCCATTTTTAGATACACTGGCAGCAGGGCTCATTGGATGGTGTTGGCAGTCGCTCTATTGGAGGGTCAAGCAGTAAAAAAAAAAAAAAAAAAAAACTTTTCATGGTACCAACAACAGGTTAAAATGGGCACTGGTCTGATATTAAACCTCAAAAACGAATCAGTTAAGTCCCATGACATTCAATGTGGACATTCAAATGATATACGAAGATGACAAATATCAAATAATTACATTTTCCCCCTTATTGCCACAAACAATATATTTCTTTACAGAAAGAAAGAAACGCCACCACTAACATGGGAGAGTAAGTCATTTTCTGTTGTTTATTAGTGCATGCAGCACTAGGAAGGTACAAATTTGGACGGTGATCTATTGTCATTTTCAGGATCGACTTTATTGACCAATTAGTACTAACGAATTAAAGGATTAAACAAAAAATCGTCTCCATTTGACAGTGATGAATTTACTTGGGAGGGCACTGACATAAAATAAATCCATTGCTAAACAAACACGAAATTGGATTAAAAGATTGAATATTAATATTGGCAGGCATGAACTTCAGTGTGACCACCAGCTGACGGTTGAGTGGGATCAACAACTCCACATATAATGAACAAGTCAAACATGGAAATGTGTCTGGGCATGTCGACCAAGCCTTTAAGACAAAAAAAAAAAACAATTGTGCAGCTGACACAGCAAAGCCCCATCGGCGTGTTCATCGAGGCCAAGTAACAACCACTTTCTGCACCGTCGTGTTGTCACTCGTTGACAAATTATACTGTTAGAACCTGTATCTACAACAGTATCTCCACACTGTTACAGCCAAGTGGTTCATTTTGTTTTTTGTTATAACATGTTTACCTCCAAAAGCTTCCATTCAAGGCAGTGTTGCAGCCTCTTGTATCCTCAAAGTCAAAAATATCACGCGCGCACGCGCACGCACACACACACACACACACACACACACACACACACACACACACACACACACACACACACACACACACACACACACACACACACACACACACACACACACACACACACGAACATCAAACAGCCCTTTAATTCCAACTATTTGATGTGGGATATTATCATAATTAGGCTGAGCGGCACTGAGGCCACAGGTTTGTCATCCTCAAATGGGAGGCTCATCCATTTTTACTTCATAGTTAATAATCTCCAACCCTCCTCCAGGCTGCATAAAGACGCTGCAGTTAATCCTTTTATCAGCATGATGTTTTTCCAGAAACTCATCAGCTAAATGTGACCCAGTGGAGACAATTAAATCTTGAATAAACTGCAATGAATTGGAAAAGCGACTTCAAATACAGAATGAGCAGTAATCTTCCTCAAATTAAAATCTTATAAACACAATATATTCATGCAAGACTCTGCAGCTGCATGGTCATATCTTGCCAACATGGATGCGACACCTCAGGCCACAGTAGGTGCAGAAGTGTGACCACCATGTGGGCTGCACTACTACAGTGACTCACTGTGTCACAGGCACATCAACCAGGCCACAAGATCAGAAAAAGACCACCTTCCTCGTGCTTATTTTGACATCCAAAAATCTTTAGAAAAACATCTACTTTGCCAAGCCTGGAACGACAATTTTAGATCCTGTCACCTATAATTCGTCTTTGTGACTGAAATAGGTGAAATCAGCAAGTGATTTAAGCTTTTCAACACAGGAGAAACAGTTTTCCACACTTGTGTTTGCCACACAAGATTTTGGAACATGGGTGAATATGAAGAGATGATGAGGGGTGTATGACCTGAACCCCTAAATGGCTGTTGTCATCTTCTTTTCTGCTGCCTCATTTCCTCAAATCCAAAGGCAAAGCGAGGGAAAACAGTCTGCAGGGGAGGAAATGCCTCAGCAATTTCTCAGCAGAAAACAGTGTCTTCTTCAGTGGCCAAGGAGCGGAGGGACAGGGCAAGCAGCAGAGAACTATGGGTATGAAGGCCACCAGTGAGAATGAGAAGTTCCTTAAGGGAATATTTAAAAAAAATATTTCAGAAGATGCAAGATTTGATTGGTGAGGGAATTGATTGGTGACACTTGGGGAAAAAGCCTATTACAGCAAGTAAGGAGAGTCATTACATCAGAAATGCTGAAGCTGGCTCAGCCAGCGCAGTCGAGGACACTCACCGTAGAGAGTCTTGGCAACATCTGAAATCTTGAAAGGTCCATTTCCCCCCAAATAATCTGTGCTCTTGGTGCTGGTAGCCAATGCCACTCAGCTCTTTTGCTGTTTAAGCAATAACAAACCAGTGTTGCTGCTTTCTGTGAAGTGAACCCCTTCACCTCCTGTGCACTGCAGCACAAGACTACAGTGTTTAGATTTTAGAATTTATGTGACTAACATTTTTCCAGTATCATACTTATGTTTCCACCTCAGATAATTTCTGAACAAAAAAGAGGAAGATCATCAGCTATGTAAACAGAGGTGAACATAGGTTATAAAGAAAGACACACAAACTAATGCCAGCTAAGCTTGTACCTACTTTCTTTAATTCCTCTTGCCATGTGACAAAGCCAAGTTAGTTTCTTAAAAAAACTCAAATGTGGAGACATGTCCTAACAGGCATGGACAATATATTATGTGAGAGTGTGTGTCTGAGATGTGTGCGCACTTTCTAAAATATAACTCCTTCAACTGCTCAGGGGACACAAGGGCAAACTACTGTCAAAAAAAGATTCTGTTAAATTAAATGTATTCATAAAGGAGCACTGCTGATCAGGGACAAGGAGATCTAAGTTTTAATTTAGGCAGCAGGACACACTAAATCCCAGCAGGAAAGTCACAGGCTTTGGCTCAAAACAATCTGCCAAGTCAATTTTCTCTCACACTATAATATATCATAATTTAACTTTACTCAATATTACCTTTGGCCTTCTAAGTGGACTGTACTGCATCATTAATTAATCTAAAACACTTTTCCCAGTCCCAGCAAAAACCCTGCAAAAAGTTATATAATGTAAAGGTGGAAAAATAATGCACAACTGCATCATAAACAGTCTGGAAAATTACAACCATGTACACACACATTTCAAAAGCAATCATGTGGCAGGCACTAAAAAAGCACAGGCTTGTGTCCACCATATCAATTTGCTTATTCAACCTCAATGACTTCGGACCTCAAAGTTGCAGTTTCATTTGGTTTCTTTCATCTGTATGACGAAAATAATAATCGACTAAACAAATCGTATCCACCATCACATGGTGACCGCCTCGAATAACACCCCCTTCAATAACCATGGAGTAACTGATTGAAGGGTATTACCCTAAATCACAACATCTCAGTTGCTCAATATCTGAGGGAAAAAATAAAAATGATGATGTCTAACTTGTGTCATGATTCAGTGCCATAGAATATACTGTATTTAGTTTTTTTTGCCCTGAGGATTTAAGTGGGTATGTTTGTGCTTTGTCTAAAAGTGCCACTTTTAATAATCACTACAGTCCTGGATAAGAGACATACTGAGTTTGAACTGCCCATGGGAAGTCTGTCCAGTCTTTTTTCAAAGCTGTATTCAATGTCTCTTTTTAGAGGACACCATGGGAAATTACTTTTCTCTGGCTAACTTATTTCTCAGACTGTTGTCTCCCATCTCGACTCTCCCTTGTGCTTCTATCCATCTCACTCACAACATAATCAACAAAGTACAACAACAAAAATATCAAAAGGTGTGAAGAAATATCCACTTCCATATAAGGTTACAAGCTTAGAAACAGGCATACAACATACTTTTGGTAGTGTTAAGGTACGGCATGCATTATGCATTAACAACATGGTGCAATACACTGTATAAACTGAGCCTCTTATTGCTGCATTGGCTTTATGCCAATCAATGCAGAAAGCCTCTGCATTACCCAACATATTTAATGTTTCCATCTAATCTCAAATGCAACCATAAATACTAACAGGTCAACATAACTTACCAACATAATTCTAAACAAATACTATAAATCACTCCCATGAGTCAATGTGGTAGAGGGCAAAGAATAAACGACTACAGCCTATAGCCTCAGACTCTGGTTCTTCCAGAGTCTGACATCAAGTCCTACCACAAATCACTCTAAGACTGTCCAGTCATCTCCGCCAGTCAGTGACTCCTACAGCACACATGGAGGTAAGGTGATTTGTCACCTTCCCAAAGACTTTCAGTCATGGGTCCACAAGATGAGATTGAAACTGAATTCACACCGTGCTTAAAATTTCTTTCCAGTTATGTATCCAGATGCTATGGAATGATAGACAAATGACTGAGCTATGGCAGAATCAGTTACAGTCATTGATTCAACTTTGTCAGGGCCACCAAGGGTGACCAGGCGCCTACAAATAGGAGGATGTTAACAATTATCAGCCTGCTTTCACAGAATATTTAAAAATCAGGGGAGGAAGACTGATTAACTTGCTGCAAGTAAGCAAAAACTATTTTATAAGCACTGACAAAGCACAATTAAGTGCATGCTGGCTAACAAGCAGTTTGCTCTGATGTTAGAAAAGGTAGATGTCAGGAATTTTAAGTCTTTCATTTTCAACAGTGGACACAAGGAGGGAAAAGAGATTCTACTGGTGCAAAAAAAAAAAAAAAAGGTGATTGACAAATCCCTCGTCACTACTTCTGACAAAGCAGGTGGATGTTGTTGCGCTGCCTAGTGAATCTTTTCAACGGAGGACGTTAGGCAGTGTGAGGGGACACGCCTCGGGTCTTTAATGGCGCTGGTCCATTGAAATCACTTTGATGACCTTAAAAACAGTCCTTGACATATTCATAAGAATGAATGCAGTTTAATGTCTAAGCAAACAAGCCCGGGGCATAATAAATATTCAGTAACATGAATCAGTGGTTCAGGTTTCTCCAGTTCTGATTTTATAACATCAAGAAAGAAAATAATTGAGTATTACTCAACACATACTGGCGGCATGGTGGCACCAGAACATCCTGACCTGACAAATGAGGATAGAGGTGTATAGCAAAACACTTATGCAAGGGCTCTTGGCTGCTTATCCTGCCTGCGACTGACATTGAACAGGTCATGATATGCATTTAATGACAAAATGACTCTGAAACGTACAAATCAATTTACATCACTAATCTTGAGTAAAAGTATCCTCTATGACATTATGAAAGCTTTAGAAAAAAGGCACCATATTAACCATTTACCAGTTAACTGAGCTATTAAATATATTAAACCTGAGATTTAAAAGAGACACACTCCAGGGCTCTGCTATACGAGGCAGTGAGTAATGCAAGTGTAGCTCAAAATCAGCTAAGAAATAAGAATTACTGTGAGGGGAAATAGTTTTTTAACTAACCAACATAAAATTACTGCCATAATTCAGAGGACACAATATAAGCAAACAGCAATAGTCAATAAAATTAATTAAGCTGAAGGGAGGGGTATGGTCGAGGAACATCCAGACAATCTGACACTTTGTTCATCACACTGCCAGCCCATCAATGTGAAAAAAATATGGGTCACAGATAATCCCGAGGATAAATTAATCTAATCACAGCCCATCAGTATCTTCACATTAGGAAATTGACAATGGGAGACGAAGAGTCATTACTGTCACTCATTTCCATTATTAGAGCAAAACACAATGAAATGAATGACTCAGAGAGGCGAAGGAAATCCACCCACTCATTTCAGTGCAGGCTAGCTATATGACAAGAGGTGTAAGTGGGTCAAGTGGTGTGTGGAGATATTGCCCTCATCATTCATCTGGATATAAAATAATCTGGGCTCAGTCTATGAAGGTGGGCTTCACCTTATAGCTAGAAAGCCTTTTCATGGACTGAAGATTTGGAGTCAGAGCAAAGGTGATTTGATAGCTTGACAGTGCAGGGACAGTGCTTGACAAATCAGCGTGGATAAAGTAAACAATAAAGCCACATTAGGATCTTTATGGTGCCTTTGGGGTGGAGGAGTTTGTCATCATTGATTTATGTGTTTTAGGTGCTGCAAATGCAGTCCTTTTCCCTTGAAGCATGAACCAATGTACCATGAAAATAGGAATCTACAATTTGAGCAACATCTATTAGGTTTCTTCTGCTAGGTGCTAGGTTTCTTCTGCAAAGCCAAAGGCATGAGTATTACCAATGCCTTAGATACGTGGACCACCCACACACATGTTTTGGTGCAGAAGCAGAAAGAAAACCATGCAAACTTCACAAAAAAACGCCCCAGTCAGCTTTGAGGGGTTTGAACCAAGCACCTTCCTGCTGTGAGATGACAGCGCTAACCTCTGATTCCACTATGCCACTGTTTAGGCAGCTGATGGTGTGTGTGGGCGGGAATAATTATCGCCTTTAAAGACTGGATGACACTGACTCTTGTCTGCTTAATGTATACTTGCACCCCGCTTTCTTATGAACTTCAGTACAGCCTGTGATTTCAGATGTCTGGAGGGGTAGTAGGAAGGGAAGCACTTAGGACAGGAGGTTGATCCCAGTGTCAGGCTATGAAGAGCTAACAGGAAGAACTCTGTGGGGATGTCTGAATGTCTGTGTCCATGATGCAACTCTTCAAGCTGACAAGAATCCATAAATTAAAAGCTAAATGCTGACTTTACTTTTTCAATTTTTATTTTTTTAAGCCACTGTACTTTGAAAGGAGTGGTGCTTTCAGCTACATGCACACCTTAGGATTCTAATATACTGACAATTTTCACATTTTGATGCTAAACTGATTTAGGTCGGGTTGTCAGCAGGATTAAACAAAAGCTACTGAGCAGATTTTCGTCCCAGAATAAAAACACCCATAACTTTTGGTTAAGATTAAATTTAAGGGACGGATCCAGGACTTTTTTTCTCCCTTTATCCCATGGTGAGATAGGGGGAGCTTACTATATCTTACTATATCATAGCTAAAATTTTATAGGTGGTTTCAAATTTAGAATGATATGGGCCTGTTGAGTTTGATTTTGGATTAGGTTTGATTGTATTAAAAAGGAGACTGGTCTACGGAGTCTCATTCTTGTTTTGCAATTATTTAGTCATAGACCAAAGTATTGGGCGAACTGAAATTCTGACCTGATGATGGTACTGAAAGTTGGTGCCAAATATAAATGGCACCCACTTCAAATGTTCTTTAGACATTTTACTTAGAACCACAAAGGTGAACCTCATTTGTTATTAAGTGGTTGTTGAGATATTTGTGCAAAAAAAAATCAGTAAAAAAAAAAGTCACGTCAAGTTGGAGCAACCAAATGACTCGAGGGGTTTCTGACATTGTTTCTGTTTCTACAAAAAAATACTTTGTATGTATGTTAGGGAGAGAGACAGCCAGGACAAAAGGGCAGGGGGATTAATGGTTTTGCAGAGAGAAAAAATGAGCACTTTCCCTCTTTTGTCAAACCAGAGTGAGTGTACTGCTGTTGTAACCAGCAGCAGGTGTACAACTTCTGGATCCAATCTTCAAGCCTTATATGAAAAGGTTTCTTTTTTTTAACAGCTTTCATAGTCACTTCCATCTGGATTTGATGTTCCTTCACACCAATTACTAAAGCTTTGATAACGAATGTGAACTAGGCGTTAAGCTCCCATGCTCAGCTCCGCTGGAACATCAGCAGCTTCCATTAAATGGTCTGTAATTGTTAATTTTCCAAACTGTTCATAACATGGTACATGAATTTGGTAATAAAGAAAGAAACATGCAGGCAGATATTGTTTTTTGCTTTTCATTTGATGGTTCTTGATTAAGTTAATGGTCCATTTAAAATACCTACAAAATTCATTTTGTATGAAAGAGTGGAGAGGCCATAAAAAACACACAGTCCATCACAACCACTTGAGAGCTCACAAGCCTGCTTAAATTGCTTTTCAACCAAGGCAACGGTTACTTTTTTACAGTGCCCCCATGTGATTGAACCTACAGTATTTTATCCAGCATGTCACTGCTTTCACAACTGCTTTTGGCATAAAATGCCAGTCAACAAAAAAGGGTGCGTGTACTGTTACCACTCAACCGATCACTGAAACAATCTATTGCTGAGAATTTATTTTCTACAGCAGTGATGTGTAATCATGTTTCATAGAAGCGGAGAGCAATCAGGTTTTCAGAGGATTTAAAAGATTGGTTCTTTTGGCTTTAACTTTGCAGTCATCAATGAAATCAGTGACCGTACTCTGGATTGGATGAAAACTTGGCACTTTAGTGCTGCCTGTCAGAAAATGATGGACCTACTTCCGACACTGGACTGTACACCTCTATTTTCCTGTAATACTACCTGGGGCAGTGCTTCCTAAATTAATTTGGCATGACCCAATATTCCTGGCTGTGAGGCTTTTAAGAAACATACAGCAATGGCAAAAGGGGTTATGTCTGGACCCATCCCTGATGATCTGCCGTTTAGGGTTGAGACAAAGTACCCTGGGTTCCTAATCATAGGTGATACTGTCGTGCTGATACTGTGGCCGGGAAAGCAAACAGCTGACAAAGACATTCGTGGCATGCAGAGACATGGTGGGAACCATTGTTTTGGGCAAATGGACAACTCCATTGGCTCAGTTCACCCTCTAGCCACCTCAGTCTGACTGTTTTACAATTGCTGAGAGGAAAAAGAAAGTGGGTGGACTAGTATGTTTTATCAAGGAGCCATCTGTATGTCTGTGTGAGGGCTCTTCACCACCATCTGTGTGTTGACATCACACCCAGCCCTGTCCTCTACTGTGACTGCTGTCTGAGCCCGGGAGGCAGAACCAGACAAGCAGGTGCCACCATGGTATCTTTGGTTTTCTGAGCTTTCTCAATATATTAACATGGTCTTGTAAACAACTTCTCTGATTCCACTGCAGGACTGATTACACAAAACAACACTTTCATTTCCTAGGAGCAAAGACAATTTAAATACAAGTACAATATGTGTCTGAAATAAACTAAAATGATAAAATAAAAAGGCACTTTCCTTCTCGTGGTTAAGGGATTAGATAAGAACCATAATCAGTTCTTCCATAAAAAATGTAATGCAGAGACGCCCGAGGCACTGAACATATGAAAAACTTATTTTACTAGATTGGCATTTTCTGAGCTACAGAGGTCAATGTTCAAACTCTGTGGCGGTGGATCTCAAATGCTGGGAATATTACCAAGAATGAAAGAAAAACAAACACACTTGTTATGCAGTTAAGGAAGTATTATTGCGTTTTTTCAAAGGGAGGCCTCTGTTTTGCACCGCCCAGTTTGTCAGGCTTTGAAGACAGCTCAAGTTGCAAACTAGCAAAAACAGCGAATCAAAGCCTCCACTGTTGAGGGAGAAATTAACAGCTATTAGCCCTGGATCTTTTACTGTCGGCTCCAATTTGACAACAATTTTCCAGAAACCACAGTCCATCAGGTGGTCATCTCACACAAATGTCATGTCTTGCTGAACACCGAAATTTAACAGGATCTGCTATTCATTGCAAATAAGTGTATTTGACACAGAAGCAATCATCACCTAATGGTATTCTAACAGTTTTGACTTTTGCTGTCAGCGACTGGTGCAAACTGTGTGTCTGTACACGTGAGGGGACCTTTAATTATTAACTCAATTATGTTTATTAACATAATTGTTATTAATTAATAGTCTTAATTTCAATTATTAATATAGTGTAAAAGCTCATTCTAGGGATTGCTTCACTCATCAACTTATGATTTGCACACCAAACATGACTACAAATATGAATAAACTTTGGCCCCAAGCCCTCTATGTTCTTTGACTGAAAACCATGGACTGAAGGAAGCTGACCAAGTGTATAATAGCACATGCAGATGAAGATTTGGCTTGTCAATTGGTCTTCTAGATAAACAAATGATTTTCCCCCTGTTAGCCAATCATTCAACTTCAACCTATTGTTGTTTATATTCAGACTGAATTGAGTAAGCTTGTTCTCTCAGTGAAGCAAGGCACCATTACGTGATTGCATGTTATTGACTGTGTGCTTCAACATCGGTTTTGAAAAAACAAACATTTGTTACTCATCCACATTTGCTTCAACAATGCCACACAGAATTAGACCAGCTCAAACTGTAAAGTCTTGAGCACTGCCACTCCTCAGCATCAATTTAATCTTTGCCAGCGTGTGCTTCATCTAAGCTCTATTAGCCTAACTCTGGTTAAAGATGGTGAGAAATGTATTAGCATAAAGGAAAATACTGTGAAATGCACAGTTCTCTTCGTAGGCAATACTGATATGTACACAGCCTTGTACGAAAGCTTTTATTATTCCTGATTTCCTTAAACCTTTAAATCCAATTTAGCTACCCATTACTTTTGCATGAAAGGTTTACTAATGCTCCAGTGAGTAGAACCACATGCAAATCAGATTTTTCCTTTATGTGGGTGCAACGAACTAATAGCAATTGCTTTCAGAAGCGTGCTAGCTCTCGGTGGAGGTTCATTATCCTTACTGGGGACAGGCACGGAAGATGTGTGCATGTGTGAGTTTGTGTGTGCGTGAAAGAGAGACAGAAAGGGCTGGACTTGACCTCACTGCTTAGGGGTAGCAAATAATAACACGTCATTTTTTACAAGTCAGACTGGTACTCTGGATAATTCTACTGATTTGACTGATATTAGAGATGTGTTTCTTTCAGTACAAGAGGCTAGCAAGTATCCTACAAGATATTTCATCTATAGTAGGGGGAGTGTTGGGCATGTTTCTCTTCTGAGGATACAGTACATAAACAAATACACGGGCAGTTACATAAGCAGGGCAAAGCCAAATGGCTGAAATACAGAATCAATACTCGTCTCACATGGACAATACGGCCAGCTACTGTCTCCGCAGTGCAACTCAACATGTCTAATCAGCAGGACATCTACTTTGCGAACAGTAGCAATATGCATGGAAGATGGAAGCTGTATAAAGAAAAGGTTAAAAAGCTCTTCAATGTATCTGCAACACTACGTGTGCAAGAGTTGGTATCCAGTAAGTGGGTTACTGCTGTGAATACAGCACACTGCATTCCTCCATGTTCTGACCTATTATATCTCCCTCTATTCTCTATTTATTCTCCTAAAATAACATTTCAAGTTGCGGGTAATCTTTAAAACAAGCTGAAGCCTTTTCAGCATGGCTGCTGACATTTTTTGACAAGCATATCCCACTCTAATCCAAGCAAACTTGAAGAACTGTACAAATGTATACATTATGCCACATACGCTAACCTCAAAATGTCAACGCTTTGTACCCTTTTTTCGCACAGCTGCAACTGAAGCGATCCGAGCATCAAGAGTAATGTTTATTTTCTCACATTTCTCAATGTCATGACCTGAAAACATTTTAACAGTGCTGGCTACCCTCGGGACAGGAGCCTCACTCACTATGCAGAAGCATATACAGCACTGTGGTACAAGCCAAAAAGAGGTTAAAAAACACAGTATTCAGCACACTCCAATCCGAGGCCCCTAAATCCATTTATAGACTTTGTAAAAAAGCGATAAAAACAAACAGCCTTGCACAGTCACTTTTTAAAGTGACTCGTCCTGAGTCATCTGTCTGTTGAAACTCTGACCAAGCAGGTTGTAATCCTTTTAAAAAGTCATTATTTACATGCCTAGAAGATGTTACCAAAAACAAATAAGTGTTAGTTGTTTTTACTGGAAGTGTTGCAGTGACAGATGGGGACGTGTGAACAAAGTCAAGTAGGATCTAAAGGTCAGAGACGATGTACCAAATGGATCCTCTCCAGTGGCCCGGGTTTAAAGATGAGTAAAGCCTGCATATTGACTAGATTAAACTCTGATGAAGTGCTGCATTATGATCCCATGAATCGCACAAGACACTGAAATCTTTCTTGGAATACTGACATCCCGGGACCAACCGAATGACAATCATGGCCTTCAAAAGAGAAAATAATGGTGTCATGAATTATGAATGTCGGTGGCAAGAGAGCTGTGCATGAGTAAAATGAATACAAGGGTTGGGCAATATATCAATATCAAATCGTTATCATTATTTCAGATGAGACTGTATATTGTCTTGAATATGTAGGCATATCGTGATATGGCACAAGTGTCTTTTGCTGGTTATTAAAGCTGTGTTACAGTAAAATGTTGTAATCTTCTACACTCACCAGACTATTCTACTTGCTCTAATATTACCCACTTAATCAATATAGCCACGTTACTGAAGATATTTTTAATCAAAATTCTGCAATAAGTCTAAATATCGTTATCAAGGTTTGGTAAAAAATGTCCTGTTTTCAGATTGTGTCGCTTGGTTACGGCTTCTATGGAGTGATTTTGGGGAGATTTTAAGATATCGCGATGTGCATCACGCATCGTGACATAGCCTAAAAATATTGCGATATCACTTTAAGGCCATATCGCCCCAATTCATGCTGTACATGTAGAGTGAGGAATCCACAGATAGCCTCAGCTTTACATGAATGATTTTTTTTTTTTCCCCAATTGGTGAATGGGAAGCTCAGGTGTGTGAATCAATCCAGTTTCACCAAAAAGGAAAACCCTAGCTCTCATGGGAAACAACATCATGGGCGTGTCCCATTCCTCTGGGCTGCACATGAGACCACCAGTGAGCAGTGTGGCAAGTACAAGCTTAAATCCTGTGATGGGTAAAACACATACTTATAGCTAAAAATACACTGATGATGCCCATCACTGAGGGAGCCTTTCACTTTGAAACGTAAACGTCTATTAAAAGGACAGAAACGTGTCAACTTGTGAAGGATACTAGCTCGTTTTGACTGTGGGCACGTTATAGCTAGTTAGCTAGTGTAAAAGGTAAAAACGCCCATCAATTAGAGCTGCAGACACTTTTTTTAACAAGTGAAAGGTGAGGTGTGTGACTGTAAAAATGTTCTAAAAAGAAAATTTCTGAAGATGTTGGTAACTTTATATATAAATTTAAAAAAGTCACCCTCAGGTAAACAGCTCAAACAAACCGCACCGTTACAAACTCACCTGTCTGAGGGCTGCTGCCACTTTTCTTTGATTTCAGTCAGCTTCGCGCCGCTCGGTGAAGTTGAGGCTCTTTCTCCTCGGTAAAAGAAAAAAAAATGTCCCCCTGTCCGAGAGTCAAACGGGGACAACCAGTGTCAGAGGTAACGTGTGAGAGGTGGGTGGCCGGTAAATGCTGACAGAGCCGAAGTTTCACAGCGAAAACAAAGGAGAAAGGAGCCGGGTGAGGTGAGTGCGGGACGGTTGTTGTTGGTGTCTTCGGTTGAGCTTTAAAAAAAAACGTCCCGTCTCTATGTTCAGTTACTCCGTCCTCTGTGGTTTTTTGATCGCTCTGTAGGTAGAACCTCCTCGTCCCCTTTGTGAACAGCTCTAGTCACCGACACCCCTGATTCAGTGTACTGAATGGTGGGAGGAGTGTGTGTCGGTCTTTTTATCTCCAGCCCTCCTGTACAGTGAGAGAGCGTCACCAGGCTGACTTTACTCCCGGTCTGCGCGTTCACGTCGCGTCGAAAATTCACGGATGGCCGGCGGTTTGTTTCGTCGTTGGTACACCTTAAAGGGCGCTCACGTTGCTTTAATTAACCGAAACATTTAGATAAATTGAGGTGAGGTTTCGATATGATTTTCATAATTTCTACTAACACCCTAAAGTGAGAGAAATCGAAGCTAACTGGTGCTGAACTACCGTATTTGCCAATCGACCGTTTGGTATTTGAACGCAACAACGTGGAAATGTCATTTTGGCCAAAAAAGCAGTTTTATCAATCTGTTTATTGTCTCAGCAACACATCTAACACACACTGTACATATTAAGAGATAATGATCAAAAAGCCTTTCATTATCAGACGTGACAAAGATTAAAGGTCGTGACCGAAAACATTTTCATCTTTGTATTCTCTATGCAAATGATGGAGGGGTTTCTTTTTAATCAGATTAGTCATTTTCATAACATGTTTTAATATCCTATTGTTTTGTGATTGTCCTCCACGTTAACAGGCAGTGAGGTCTGCTTTCCAGTACCATCAGAGACCATTGCTTCTGATAAAGTTAGCTACTGTTCAAATGAGTCTCATTAATCGACCGGGCAATTCAACAAAGTAAACAATCTATCTGCCAAAGGGGTCACCGGCCCCTCCACATTCAGTGTTTTCCACGTTCAGACTCTGTCGCTTTCGGTCATTGACACACACCAGATGACTCATTAAACAAAACTGATATATTGATTTTTCTTTTTTGTCACGAGAACGCTATCTGCAGTCATAAACAAAGGCAACATGTAATGTCAGGCAGGGCCTTGCCATCGACCATTGACACACTGTGATACATCAAGTATTCATTCTAATTTGTTCCATTAGCTGTATAGATGTGCTGCTGATAGTGCCACAGTGATGGTGGGTGATGTCAAACGCTGACCTCTTGTAATGATTACAACATTTTCTTTGTCACTTGAATCAATACTCATAACAGAAACCCCATTTTAACCACAAATTAGTATTCTGGAAACGTCAAATGCACAGTGTACTGACTGCATGGATGCAATGTAATCACTCGTAAAGAAAAAGGTAAATTCTTTTTTCTTTTTTTTAAAAAAAAAAGAAGTTTGTTGGATTACACAGACTGATTTGCCTGAGGACCATGACACCAGAATATTTATTTCTATGAGGTAAGAAACCTATGAAAGTGGCCAACAACCCACCATCTTTCACTGATCTGCACACATTAAGGTGCCTCTCATATATGCAGTATGTGGTGAAATGTAAAGTTAACTGTTAATTTCATACACATGCACTTTCTCTTGAACAAAGTCACACAGACAAATTGAACTGTGTATTGTATCTGAGAGGACAGTGAAACTCACACAGACTGTGATGATCGTCCAGGACAATGACAGGTGGTCAGCAGGTCTCTGGGGTGTAAAATGACTCATCAGCAGATACAAATACAGCATTTGAGGCACTCAAGCATTTTCAGAGCAGATGCGTTTAATTGGTTTCACCTGAACATTGTACATTCGTATGTTAAGTGGAGGAAGAGTTGTGGTTAAAAAGAGTAACAGTTCAGATGTATCACCAAGGAAACAGTCAGTGTGGCGATGCTGCCAGATACTTCAGCTGCATCATTCTGATGGAAATTAAGAGTTTGTGTATGTGTGGCTTTCTTAAGGCATGTTGCATAAAACTGCAGTCAGACCGAAAGGGGTAAACTAATCGGCAATTTGATGTTGAGATTACACCCTCCACTTCACACTATACAGATACACACACACACACACCTTGACATTGTCGCCCTATGACGATCAACAGGTGGGGAAGCAGGGGGAGATGCTTCCCCTCAGGACCATTTCCCGTGGCATATCACTGTTTGATGTGGCTGACCCCAGCTTCCCTGCTCTTCTCTCCACAGGTTGGTATTAGCCAGTAGCTCCTGCTGCTGCACTTTGTTGTGAACTCCACCCATTTGCAAATGCCAACCAAGCAGGGAGGGTGGGATGGCTGGTAGGGGTCTCCTGTTCATGTGGTGTTACGTAATGCGAGAGGAATCGATGGAAGAGTTTGTGACTACCGTTGTCTGAAAGGGCACAGGACAGGACTGGTGCAGAGACATGGGGGAATGAGGATGAAATAATGATAATACCAATAAAGACAATACTGCAGACTGTGTCGTCTAAATGCAACTTCAGCAGCTTGTTATCACTTTGAGGGTTTGCTGGAATTTCACAGCAGGGTGTGGTTTGTTCAGAGGCCTCAGTGCAGCAAGTCTGACGGGGGACAGAAAGATTTAATATAACACTTTAAAGATCGCTGCAGGGTGTCGATGTGAATGTTTGCCTGTGTATTTTGCTTTCGCTTTTCCTTTCTACAAGGAGCTGCATGCGAGAATGTAGGTTTAAAACATTTCAAAATCAAGTCAAGTAATCAACAGAGTTTGACGAAATAAGCATTGACGTCATGTGTCATTTTGTCTCAGGGATGTTGACTGAAGTTAAAAGTAACCAGCTAGCATCTACACATCCCGTCTTGTAACGCCAATATGGACCCTGTAAGAGCCGATAATGAGTTACTATAGTGTCTAGTCTGCCCTCAGTCCAACATGCGATGATGAAGAAGTAGCGCCTCGAGGGCTAAGACACCACATTCCTCAGCAAGGCAGCAATGGCAGACATAAACAGGAAAATGTCTGAGTGCCCCCTAAACAGAAAGTGGAAGTCACTAACGTTATATCTGACTGTCAACAAAGCAGCTTGATTTGACTCCTCAAAATTCCCCCCACTTTTTATTATTTCATGCTGTAGTGGATCAACAATACCAACTGCATACCTCTGAGGAAGACGACTTGAAAAACCTTCCCTGGCACAGAGGGTGTACTTAATTTGGTTGCTGTGCTCTCCATCTAGTGGCTGTTAGTCCACAATGCAATGCAGTGGTAGAATAGTTATGTTGTCTGACAAATATTGAAACATTATTTCCAATGGTTTTTCTAAATTTGTTGACATTAAGTGTTTAAATTCAACACGTAAGGCTCCCACACACACTTTAAGGCTTGGATGTCTTTGCTGTCTTAGCAAAATTCTTCTTTTTAGCATTTTTTTTTTTCTCATGCACGTAGTGGGAGATTAAAAAAATGCCAATTAAAAGAGGCTAAATTTAACAACATCTCGACAGTAACAGAACGAATCCGAACTTTAATACAACCTCAATTAAGACTTTAATTACTGTGAAAAGAACTTTGGTGGCCTTGGAGGACCTTTACAACCTCAAATCTTTGCCACCAGGGGGCATTTTCATTCATTATCCAAACCATTAGAAGGACTCACCATAGTGCCTTGTCATCACCAACTTAGATCCAAATTAGACAGTTACGCTGCACAAAATGACAATGTAATTATCCACCTATCATTTGCTCTGTTAAATTAAAAGTTTGGTGGCCAGTATAGTCAGCCTTATAACTTTGATTGAACATGATTCTTTTGCCCCCTATTCATTTTGACGTTTTCGTAGACAGATGGGTGCAAGCGTGTCTCAATCTGATATAAATGTACTTAAAGACGAAGTGTTGAGTGACAGGATTCAGACTGTGGTATGATGATAAATCTTTATTTGTTAAATGCACAAATATTATAGAGGAAGCAATGGAACTGGTTCAAGGGTGGTAGTAGTGTTTATTAGAAGATTAAGAGTAAACCCTACTTGTAAAGCATCAGTAGTTTAGTTAGTACACAGTTCAAATGTTCAAAATTGACTGTGAAGTCAGTCTGTTTCAGAGAAGAGCAAGTGGTCCTAATTCTCCAGTGTGTGTAAAGTTCATTTAATTATCATCTTATAATGGCTAATTTAAGGTCTGGGTCAGACTTAAAATTGCACTATATAAAATCAAACCACTCGCTGCACCCATAGACTCACAGGTACAGAAAGTCACATCATGCAGCAAAGATGAAACACCTCTCAGGTCTTACGTCACACTTCTCTTGGCAGCTGCAGTGCTCTGCTTCCCTCAGTAGACTCTTTGTGTCCAGCAGCTCCTCAGTGTGCAGTCGTAGTAGTTTCTGACAGAGAGACATGATTACAACCGACCCTGATAAACATGCATGATATATAACACTAATTTAAGACTGTTAACATTCTTTCAGAACATTTTAATTAAGGACAACTGTGAATGATAAAGAAAATATTTGCAGAGAATACTTCAAACTCTGCCCAATACACCTTGGGTAAGTTTAGTCCATGGCACAGGAATCTGTAAACAATATCGTTGTCCATATGGAAAGTACGTTAACGAGGAAGGGTCAACACACACGTCTGGAAGTAGGTGTTTAGAAATCCTCCTAAGAGCTCAACAGGCTGCCAAGTCCTGTTTGTCTTTTTGTTTGAAGAACTAACACAGATGGTCACACAGGAGAGTTCTTGAACTCCTACGTTTGATCTCACCCCCCTCGTGCATCCGTCCTCCTCTATAGTAGCAACTTTAACTGCTTGAATGTAATTTGGTTGCATTCCATATATATATAAATGTTTCCTTATGACTTGATAAATAGCAACAACCAATGTGAAGGAATTAGGGGGCATCAATTGGCATTGAAAAGAGAATTGTGTTTTTGCTACCTTACAATGAGTCCACCATGTTCACCACCATGTTTCTACAGTAGCCCAGATGGACAAATCAAACACCGGATATAGAAAGGGCCTTTTACATTTTTAATGGCCTCTGTAGGGGAGAGTAAGGCAACCACACTGTTAGATACCATTAAAGCCTAAACATTGGACCTTCGAAGGAGACTTGTGTTTCTTTTTTTTTTGTGTGTGTGTTCCTTCGGTGCTTTATATATGTTCTTGTGCATGTAAAAGATCTTGAAAGTTAAAAAGGTCAAAGTTGGCTCTAACAGAGCTCCTCTCTCCCTGCTCCTGAAACGCCTCGTCAGTAGTGACGCCTTTAATTCTGTGACTTTTTGAAATCACGCCACATCACAGTGTCAAATGTTTGCACAATTTATGCTTAGCGGCCAGTTTGGCACATATAAATGGATTTAGCACAGCTGCTCTGTTGTTGTTAGCTGCTCTGTTGTTGTCAGCACTGTTGCCGTGTGCTGGCTCAGGCGTGAGTGAGCCGACCAATCCGAACAGACGGGGTATTCAGGATTGGGGGGCCTTCGGAGTGATTCTGACAGAGGAGTAATACAGTGCAGTATGAGAAAACTGATGTGTTTTTTTTTTTTTTTAGCTTTTCTGGAAGTGTTCCAAAATGAAAATTATGGACAGGAAATTGAGCATAATATGTCTCCTTTAAAAATAATAATAATTACTTTTCATTCCCCAATTAGTACTTAGATTAACGATATTAACCTTCCTGCTTGTGAAAGTGTTGATCCTGTCAACCATAGTTTATCATTTAAATCCAAATATATGGACCTTAAATGAACTCAAACGAGCAAGAAAAGAACCGCATCTATCGATCTACTTTAAGCAGCACTGAAAAACACACGAACTGATGATGCAACAGACGGAGATGGGTGCTGAGGTTAGTGTAATCATATCCAGATGTTGACCGGGCTCCATAGCATTTCGTTGCTCTAGTTATTTAGGGCTGGCTCCGCCCTCTGAGGCCTGTCACTCCTGCTCTTTTATCAGATTCTGTTGCAATCCTCTGACCAACTTTACATTTTCACTTGGTGAAATATTGCATCATTTAAGTGTTGCCTTTACATCCTTTACAACCACATCTCAAGGAACAAAAGTCTTACTGTGTTTTTAGGTGTTTGCATGTGTTGGTGGTTCAGTAAAGTGCTGGAAGCTTCTTTTTATTCTCACACTTGCATTCAAGGAGGTACTAATCCTGTATCCATACCGTGTCAGTATTTGCCATCGAGTCTTTTCTGTAAAGCACAAATGCAATGTAGTATCACGATCGCAAGTCTTCATTGAGATCATACCATTATCATACAAATACAACATCCTTTATGAGTCCCTTTCTTCCCACTTTTTATATCTGTATGGATGTTCCAGGTGTCCTCCACATAACAGCTGACAATGAAAGGACTGCTAGTTTAAAGATCATGTGTACTCAGAGATTTGACCAGACTTGCTTGACCCAGAAGTTGCCTTCAGTGTCAGGAATTTCACAGTGAACTTTTGCTCCTGGGGCTTTTCGTAGAATGACAAACACCCCCTGAGGTGAGGGAAGTGGCTCTTAGCCTGCATGTGTGAAACCCTTTAAAGATGAAATTGGGAGGTAGGTGGGCTCGTTGTTAGATTTGGGGACTGTTTCCTTTTTTGCAGAACTTTTGTAACGTCCCGCCCGATGAGCCACTATAAAAACTCCAAGCCAGTTATTAGCTGGCATGTCAGGACAGTTTGCAGAGGGCTGCAAAGGAGGAGAGATTAAGAGTGAAGGAATTCCTCTAGCTTGCATCAGACTCCAAGATCAAAAATGTATACGTATCCATCAACTGTCTTTCTCTGTCCTTCTGTAGTGGATATAATTGTGGGAATTTTTTCACTGATATCTGCAGATTAGACAGAGCTTTTAGAGAAATAAGTACACGTCATGACTAACACTGTCTAATTCTGATATTATGATGCAGACATTCATATCAAGATGACGTGTTTAAGCAAACGACAGACAGGTTAACACAATTACATTACATAGTTTACTGTCTTTAAAATGTTCTTAAATGAATTAAGAAAGGAATCCCTTCTTAGGACACTGCAGTTTCTTTCTTTTTTTTTTGTTTAACCCTAACCCTTCCTTTACACCCCCATCCTTCAACAACCCTGCAATCAGCAGCTGGGTTGGAGAGACGTGGCACTGTGGGGGAGGGGGCAGAGGATGGAGATCTTGCAAACCCCTGTGAGCCTTTGTAAAGCTTTTGAAGTTCTGGAAGTTTCCATGTGAAATCAGACATCTTTCTAACAATGTTAACACTAATAAAGTTACTGCTTCTCTTGTTACTTGGTATAATATTTCCAACAATGAGCCCATTCGCTGTTGTGTCGTCTCTGGTCATCTCAGCTGAGATTGCAAAAGAATGCTGCTCCAAAGAGGCTCGCAATCACAAGTTTTCAATAACTGCAAAGACACCGTCGACATGCCACAACTTTTAACGCACAATCATCATTCGATTCATATTAAAAAAATCAGTTTGTTCTTCATATTTTACATGTGACGAAACCAGTGTTAGAGATTGAGTCAGCGAGCAGCTTTAGGACCAAGAGGCCGAGGAGTATTTCTGTACATCAGCAGCTAAGACTGACCATAAATCAGATTTCCTCTGTGTTTCAAACTGCAACCACCGCTGGGAAAGTTTCAAAGCTGAGCCCAGACCAGTGCTGAGACTTCAGCCGCCCCTCTCATTCCAGCCTGTGGTTTTAAAGGGGGACGTCCCAGCTCCCAACTTCCTGAGGAAAGACAGACACCCTCATTGGAATATCCCATTCCCTTTTCCAGAAGGTTCTCTCTCAGGATATAAAGAGCAGGAGAGTGTGTTGCAGTTGTGCTTTTCACAGGACAAAAACTCAGAGGAGAGACCCAGCGAATCTGTGCCAGGTAAGGATTAGAGAATAACTGTCATTGTTTTCAGGGAGGAATGCAGAGGGTGAAAGGACTGCTCTGTGTATTAATGGTTTAAAGTTACAGTGCAGCATTTTTCCATTTTAACCAGTTTTAAATCTCGACTATCTCTCTGGCTCTTTGACCTGCACGCAGATTATTTGAGTTTATCTGTAGAGGAAAAAAAAGGATACATCTTTTGCTGAGCTTAAAGTTTCCCAGCATGATGATACTTAGCTTTTTGCCTCTTGCTTGTCAGTGCACACTTAAATGTATTAAGCGCAATCAGGACTTCATATGCACCCAATTAGTTTTTTTGTTGTTGTTGAATCCATTACTTCGTGAAGCTGAGAGGTCCAACCCTGCCCTCCAGAAATCCATGCTGCTGTTCCACTGTGGCGCAGCTGATTGGACGAAATTGTTCTGGCTCCCACTCAGCCAATGAAAAAAAGTTGTGAATGAGTGGTGGCTAACTTGCATAACGACTTAACTCCAAAGGTTGAAAACTGGGAAATAAGATGGAAAAATTCGACAGACACAGAATATGTTTCCATCAGAACTTGTATAATGAATTACACCCTGCTCGCACCTCTTGTCTTTCAGAATGAAAATCGCAGGCATCAAAAGATCTCAAGGTATACGAACATGACGAAAAAGTAATTTTTTGCTGTATCACAAATATGCAAACAGAGATGCAGACGACATACTGTATGTCTGCACTCAGAATGGTGGAGAGGGAGCGGAAACGTGTTTAGAGATGCAGAAGCAGCTGGTTAATCACAGCCTTATCCATTGAGCGCTTTGTTTGAACAAGTGATGGGATGAGTTAGATGTAGCCTGCAGGCACACGCCCTTTCTCTGGGACTTCAGATGGACTCAGGGAGCTGCTGTAGAGAATGTGTAAAACAAACCCTACAAGGGGAAACACAGGGATTTCTTATCCTTATCTTGTTTTAGCTCAAGAAGAAGTCACTAAAGTCATCAAAATGCAGATGGTATTACAATACACAGAGAACAAGAGAGGTATCATATTTCAGTCTCGACTCAGCGCAGAGCTTCTCTCTGACTGGACGGCAGCTCCAGCTGTACAGCTAAAGGCCTCAGCTGCTGCTGACGTGGCGAGGTGCATGTCTGCCTGAAATCGGAGGCCTTCCCAAGCTTCTGTGTGGGCTGAGCCGGCCCTGCCCCTCCATTTACAGCTTCACATCCCAGTCATAGTCCAGTTCTGAAGATTATTCACTCCACAAACCCAATCTGGGGAGAAACTCTGAACGTGTGCCTTCCATCTCAAAATCAATACACATACCTGTTTTATTTGATTTTAGGAAGCCACCGCAGGTTGAGTAACGTTCAGCCCTAACTTTTTCTTTTGTTCCCTTTTCACAGGCTGCCAAGGCTGCTTTAGTAGACGGACAGGATGTGGATGACTAACATTGTCGCTCTTTGTCTGCTGGGCCTCATGGCCTCTGCAGAGGACAAGAAGCTGAGCAGCCACGCCACCACGCTGGCTGACACCAGCGCCAATCTGGCCTTCAGGTCTGACATCGACACATTTCTGTGATTCTGTGATATAATTGTGTATAGCGATGTTTGGTTTTGCTGAAGCATAACACAAGTAAACCATCTTTTTTGTGCTTCTGATTTAGCCTCTACCACAACATGGCGAAGGAGAAGGACACGGAGAACATCCTCATCTCCCCTGTGGTGGTGGCCTCTTCTCTGGGGATGGTGGCTCTTGGCGGCAAGGCCTCCACCGCCTCCCAGGTCAAGACCGTCCTCAGTGCTGACAAACTGAAGGATGAGCATCTGCATGCTGGCCTGTCGGAGCTGCTCACTGAGGTGAGTACAGCAATATCAAATACACAAACTAGACCCTCAGTCCTTCTACATTTGTGACCGATCATATGTTGCTCTTTCTCAGGTGAGTGACGCCAAGAAGCGCAACACTACCTGGAAGATCAACAACCGCCTCTACGGCCCCAGCTCCGTCTCCTTCGCGGACGAGTTTGTGAAGACCAGCAAGAAGCACTACAACTACGACCACTCGAAAATCAACTTCAGGGACAAGAGGAGCGCGGTGAACTCCATCAACGAGTGGGCGGCCAAGTCGACCGATGGCAAGCTGCCTGAGATCACCAAGGATGTGCAGAACACGGACGGAGCCATGATTGTCAACGCTATGTTCTTCAAGCGTAAGTACGAGTAGTCTCTCTTGTTCAAAGCCTTGTTGTGTTTTCATTTTCTGATCCCAGTCACACGGAGATGTAAAATAACAGTTCAGATTCGTAACCGAGTCCTCAATGGTTTTGTCCCGACAGCTCACTGGCACGAGAAGTTCCATGACAAAATGGTGGACCAGCGTGGTTTCCTGGTGACCCGCTCATTCACCATTGGAATTCCCATGATGCATCGCACAGGTGAGTTTATCCGTCATTATTGTGTCTTCAAAACTGATTCTAGCTACAAGAATGCAAGCAAGATAACATTTTCTGATTTGTGTGCTCCCCGCAGGTCTGTATGACTTCTACGATGACACGGAGAACCGCATCTTCGTGCTGAACATGCCCCTGGGCCAGAAGCAGACCTCTATGATCATGATCATGCCCTACCACCTGGAGCCCCTCGATCGCCTGGAGAAACTCCTAACCAGAAAGCAGGTGGACACCTGGATCAGCAAGATGGAGAACAGGGCTGTGGCCATTTCCCTCCCCAAGATCTCACTGGACGTCAGCCACAACCTGCAGGTAAGTCATGGTGATATGATGGATCAGCTGGTTGTAATACGGTTATATCTAAAAGTCAACCCAGCAGCGACCCCTTTGACCTGAGTGATGTTTCTTTCCCAGAAACACCTGGCTGAGCTCGGCCTGACCGAGGCCGTGGACAAAGCCAAGGCCGACTTGTCCAACATCTCCGGAAAGAAGGACCTCTACCTCTCCAACGTCTTCCACGCTTCAGCCCTGGAGCTGGACGTGGGAGGTAACCCGTACGACACCAGCATCTTCGGCTCCGACAAGCTGAGGAACCCCAAACTTTTCTACGTGGATCATCCCTTCTTTTTCTTAGTGAGGGACAACAAGACTAACTCCATCCTGTACATCGGCAGGGTGGTCAGACCCAAGGGAGAAAAGATGCGCGACGAGCTATAATGTTAGCGTTGCGAGTCGCGCTGGGTAGCTTTATTTGTGAAATGAATGGCAGGAAACATGAAATATTTCTGGTGTGTCTGTTACCTCATGAGCACATTCCAACAGGCAATCTGAGCGTACTTGTCTTTGAGATACACTAGACCTTTTTTTTTCTCGCAGGGAACAATTCTGTGAAAACGTCACATTTCAGCCTTAAGTCATCTTGGATTGCGTAACGTTCTCAGTCACAAATACACATGTGAGATTTTCCATGAACAAACAGCAGTTGGCACAGCAGACAACATGCTTATATTAAGTATGATCTCTTTTTCTTCGCACCCTGTTTTCGCCAGTATTAGTTTGGCCACGGTCCATGTGCGCTTTCTTGCATTACCTTTAATGTTTAAAGAAAAAAAAGATCAATGCACAAGCTAGTTTTTTTAACAGCTCGGTCTCACTCCTTCCCCCCTTCACTTTCTCATTGTTGTTATTTTTGCCCAGCCTTGCACTGAATTGTTCTTGTTCAGAAAATAAAGGCGGCAAATGTCTGGCGTTTTCCTTTGCGTTCGCTCACCACCACACTTGTGCCATTTTTGTTGCTGTTTTTCACAGAGAAGCTGTTGGAATTGTGTGATAATAATGTGTTGATTTTTTTTTCAATAAAAATAAAGAAAAAGATGTGTGTGTGTGTGTGTGTGTGTTATATTTCTAAATACGCTTTGACACAGTTGATACAGTCCTGTGGCGTGTTTAGAAAAGGAATTCGAGCTCGCTAGAGTTAACATCTCAAAGGGAAAGGATAACAATCTTTCCAGTCGGCTGGAGGTAGCACAATCCTCCCAGGTCTGGAATGCAGGGATTTAACAATGAGGGTGTTCTTATACCGCTAATCTGCTTGAGAATTTTGTGGATCATTTCTCCAGCTTAAATAACGTCAGAGGGATCTTTGCCGGAACGTCTCAAACAGGGGAAAAGCACACTGCAGCGCAAAAACTGGAGTGCAGGTTCACGTGGTGAATGGGACGCTCTGTCACCTTCAATTCCAGTGGACGAAATAGAAAGCTGGAGCTTCAATGCAACAGCAGACTGATAAAAGTATCCAACTGAGTAGTGTTAAATGTGCATTTCATCCAACTTGAAGGGGCACTACGTAGTTCAAACTCAGAATTGTATCATTTACAGTGTTAATGAGGTAATAAGACAAACCATGACATATTAATTTTCCCCAATAACTGAATAAACAAGCTGTTCTCAGAGGAAAAATAAGGTCCCAGAACACTGTTTGAAGCTAGAAAGGTGGCAGGGTCCGCCACATATAAACAAACTGAAACAGTATGAAATTGTGTTGTCCTTTCAGGTCAGTTTGTCCATTCAGACGTTAAAAACAAAGACAGTTTGTTTGATTGGTTTGTTTCAGCAGACTGAAGATCTATCTCTTCTGAATAAACGGTCTCCCCCCAAACTACATCGTCGACCTTAAAGCGTTATCTTAGACTTCTTGTATCGTCAAAGGATGCAAAAACAAAATGTTGACTTCTACCCTCTTACATAATGATCCAATCCCTTTATAAGAAACAAAACCTTCATGGATTTCTGTATAATAGCACCACCCTCTGGTCGTACCAAGGAAAAGGAGTCGTTACACTGTAAGTAAGGCCAAACAGTGAAGGTGTTACAAATAAATGATTTAATTACTTAATGACATCATATTTACATACACCTCATACTTTGCATTGCAGTGATAATATACAAGACAAATAGAGACATAAATTACACAATGTACATGTTTCTGACTGACTCTGCTGTTGTTTTGTACACCAAGCATGAATTAAGCTGCTCCTCTAGTGCGTTGAATATTATGATGAGATACAGGGGGTTTATTTTTTTTATCAAAAAAAAAAAAAAAAATTATTATAATCATTATTGGCTATGGTTCGGTGGAGAGGTGGCTTTATATTTGGGGTTATGTCAAAACAATACTTTTACAGACACTTCTATCAAATAACACATTCAATATTATTATCATCAATTTAGTGCGCTCCTTACACCTACATTCTATAAATGACAGTGAACATGTCACAGTAACATGTTGCTTTTTAATTTGTTCTCACTCCCTCGACACCCATTCATTGCTCCTGAACACGTCTTATTTGACCACTAGATGTTGCTCGTAAGCACCCAACAGACACATCACCCATCTGAGATGGAAACCTCTTTAAAAGTACCGTGGTTTAACATCACAGTTACTTTGACACCACAAAGTGAAATTCAATATTGAGGACATTTTGAGAAGTGTTATAAATTATGAAGTAAGAAAAAAATTGCAGTATGAGCATCAGCAATTTGTGTTCTCGTATCCAAACATAAAATAGAGGTCGTAAACGTGTGATATGACTAACTAACAATATTTCAAGTTGTGATGATGCTGAAACATTGAAAAAATGGCCACCACAAATTATTGTCCTGATGTAAAAATGTCCTGAGGTCTGTTACTGAAGGCCAGCGAATACCACAGAAGTATGGTTTACAGTTTGACATTCAGCACAAACAACACCTCATTTCAGTTTTGACTCATTTGCAGGATTATAGATGCTGACTCCTAGCGTTACAACAATACGCGTCAGTGGATAAAACCATCGTGGAGCACTTTTGGAAACAGCAACATGTTTCACAATTGAACCTTAAAATTGTATTGATTATAACAGAAAAAAAGCAAACATTATTTTCCTTACATTCATAGCATTCCCATCACTCTCCGAGCACTATCACTCTTTAAATAAAGAGTGACAGCTGAATTTCTTTCAAAATAATTTATTTGAATGGACTTAAATGGACTCCTACTTCACTTCTGCTCTAATATAATAAAAGTGGCAAATTTCTCCTTTTCTCTTCAGAGAATCATATACAGTAGCAGCCTTTGCCTCCAACTTTGGAGAGCTAATAATATTATTATAATATTCATCCACAGCTAAGTGACAGCCTCGGCTCCATGACTCTATTTTTGAGCTTTCATGGCAAACTAAAAACAGACATGATCACCAGAAAATATAAACATTTCATTCAGAAATAGGCTTTTGGTGTGTCTTCCAGTGGGTGAGCCTCTGGTTGCCCTGAAGTAGGTGACCACTCGGTGGCCGGTGAGTGCGGAGAGGAGTGAATGGGTTCATCCTTCACGAAGGAGCGGAGCAGCTTTCCCGTGCTACGTAGGCAGGTAATGTGACAACTCTCATTACATTAGCACCGTGGTGTTCTGCTGCGCTGGCTGCAGGCAGATTAGCCAGCCGATGGACAATCCTCTTAAACAAGTCTGCATTAAGCCACGGTGAGAGGCTGGGTGGTGCTCTCTGTCTCCTGCCTGCCCCTCCTAGATCTTTGTCCCGTCCTTTCCCCTGGATGTGTCCTCCTCTCCTCTCCTCTCCTCTGCTCCTCCTGTTTTGTTATGTTCACAACTTTCCTTCTCTTCAGATCTTATTATCCACCTGCCTGTTGGCCTTGCGGAAAAGGGTCTTGATCTCCTCCGTCACCATCTCCTGCCAGTTGTCCCTGGTAGATACAGAGGGTGGAGTTAAGACCGATAATGTGTTTTACGGACATTTGTTTTCAAGCAGAAATCTGGGGATTGAAAGAGCTGAGAAAAAAAAAACATAAAAAGCACACCACAAAGCAGACAAAAACCCAACAAGTGGTGACAAAACCACAGGAAAATAGAGTTAATTGTGACAGCGTGCCAGCCAGCTGTAATGAAAGAGAATGGCCAAAACAAAGGGGGCTTTCGCCAATCTGCTTATAAGAAGATGCAGAAGGTGATAAGATCAAGAGATTAACGAGATTAGAAGGTCACAGGGCGATCAATAACATTCAAGAATCATGACACAACACTGTGCTCTTTCGGCCACATCAAGCTGATAGCCACAGTAACATTTCCACCACACGACACCAGCCGGCATGCAGGTCTCTACCTCCTGTGTTCGGACTAAGATGGTCAAGCCTTTTTCTCAGCTTTCTTTCTCCTGTATGCGGCTATGTCCTCCGGGTTCAGCCCGTGATTGTCTTCCCTGAAGTTATATTCACATGGTTGCAGGTGGAGGGTAGCGAAGGTATTTATTCGGTTTTGGATCAGATGGGTAAGAGTAGGTTAGTGGAAGTGTGTATCTAATCATTATATATTAATTCATTTGTACACTTTTAATGACTATTTTCTCGATTCTGCACATACAGAAGGTGAAAGGAGCAACAGTGGGTTGAAGATCTTACCCTGGTTTGATCTCTGGCGGTTTTGGCAAAGGTTTTGTAAAGTTTGTTTTCCCCACAAGCCAGTACGTCTCCTCAATTCCTTTACCCTGAAACAACAAAAGGAAGCACAAATTAATAACTCTCAAACGCCGACATTAAAAGGTTTAAAGTTAGGTTTTAAAAGTTAGACGGGAGACTATGGACTATGTTACCTTCAGCTCCGTCTTGCCTCTGACTTCTATCTTATAACCCTCGTTGAGAGAATGGAGGATCTTCACAGTACTCATATTTACATGGATTCTATAAGCTGGGGGATGAGGAGAAAGGAAGACGAAATCAGACCCCCCCAAAAAAAGCATGAAACAACACAACATAAATCTGGCGGGTGTGTGTGTGTGTGTGTGTGTGTGTGTGTGACACTGACGCAGCCCAGTGGATTCCATGCGGGAGGCAGTGTTGACCGTGTCTCCAAAAAGGCAGTACCGAGGCATGGTCAGACCCACCACCCCGGCAACACAGGGCCCTGGAAACACAAAGAATGACGACATTTGTCCGGTTCAAACATGGAGTCAAGAGTAGGACACTTGAGACTGAGGAGATCGCACAGTCCAATTTACGGTAATACCATGGCTGTAACTGTGTTGTTTTGCCATCAGTGTGAAGCTCATGTTGATTCCTGTTGGCCAATCTACTGAACATTTTCACTAGTTGACTATTTGCGTTTCCCAGCATGCTTCAACACTGTCGTCGGCATGATTAAAACTTAAAAGTGAAATCTCAACATCTGCAAGCTTAAAAGTCACTTCTGGTTTCCTCATAAACAACTGGAAATAAAAAAAATATATAATACAAACAAAAAAAACACCAGTATCAGAGAAAATTGGTGTTGTTGCAGACTGCTGGGGCAGCCTGGACTGTCGAGGTGATGGATGAGACCTTCTCTGAGGTGGACTACAGACCATATTAGTATGGTGGTGGAGTATTGTTGTGCTGCCGTGTTCCAGGCTGCAAGTCGTATACATGTAGGGAGTCTGAAAAATTGTTGTCATTTCACTGATTCCTGATTGATCAGCAGCTGTAAAGAGGATTGAGTGTGAAAATCTTGAGTAACGTAATCGAACCAAGTCTGTACACTATTCTTGGCAAGTAAGTGGTCCGATGCTAACGTTAGCTGATGTCTAATGAAAGCTAGTTGGATTTTTCCTCTAGATTTTCACTTTGCTTTGTCTTTTTAGTTGCTGATCAATCAAGAAGCAGTGAAATTACAACCAGTCTGTTCGATTCACTACGCTTATGGTACATGCAACCTAGAATACAGCGGTACCACTTTTGAGCTGTCAGAGGATAATGGCTGCACTGAGAATATGGTTTATTATTTGTAAATGTGAATAAAAACAGACACGATGTGCAGCTGAAATAAGGCCAACTGTTGCCTTCATCTGCACAGGTTGGGGCAGCAAATAACAAGTGTTTTCAATGATGATGAATTTTCTAGATTATTTGTTTAGCTGCTTGGTCTGAAAAAATGGTGGAAAATGTTGAAAAATGTCGATCAGTATTTCTTAAAGCCCAAGATGATGTGTTTAAATATCTTGTTTTGTCCACAAACCCAAAGATTTTCAGTTTACTGTCAAAGGGGAGTAAAGACACCAAAACACATTCACATTTAACACATTTAAGCCAAAATTTTGAATGTATATCTTTACAAATAATGACTAAAAATGACTAAACTTTTTTGTTAAAATAATCTGCAGTCTCAATTGCAGCTTGTGCACAGGCAGTGGATCCCCCCAATGTAAACAGTGAGTGACTGAGACTTTCGGCTTTTTCACCGTCTCACCTGAGTGGATTCCTATTCGTATCCTGACCGGCACGTCTGGCATGTGCTGCATGTGGAAGGTTCCTACTGCGCTGAGGATGTTCAGAGACATGTTGGCGATCTCGGCAGCATGCTTGTTGCCGTTTCTCTTCGGCAGACCCGATGCCACCATGTAGGCATCACCAATGGTCTCCACCTGGATAATGTCAACACATTTATTAAGACACGGCCACTTCAATGTGTCAATTAAGTTCAGTCAATGTCAACCTGCCTTTCACATGTTCTCAGTTGAAAACAACCCACTTCATCGAATATTTAAAGACCTAGATACCTGTGAACATTGTTCAGAATCCCCCGTAAGTCACAAACTCATCATCTTCACAAAGCGCCAACTTGACACTACTGAGCTTGTTCTCTCACCTTGTAGACGTCGTGGTTACTGAGCACGGCGTCAAACAGAGAGTAGAGGTCGTTGAGAAGGTCGACCACCTCGATGGGATCGCTGAGCGACGAGATGGTAGTGAAACCCACAATGTCGCTGAAGTAGATCGTCACCTGGTCAAAGTACTCGGGCTCCACTGTGGCGCCGGTCTTCAGGGCCTCAGCCACAGAACTGAGGACGGATGATCGGGCATTTTGTCAGATACGTCTAAACCCATCAGACGCACGAAAGGTTACATTCCGATTGAGTTTGTGTGTGTGTGTGTGTGTAAACTCACGGTGGGAGCATCTCTGACAGCAGTTTTTCTGTCCTCTGTTTCTCCACCTCCAGCTCCTCTGTCCTCTCTCTGATCAGGTCCTCCAGGTTGGAGCTGTACTGCTCTAACATCCTCAGCATGGAGTCAATGATGTTCGTCTTCTTTCCCTTGTTGATTAACTTGAACTAAAGAGATTTAACATCTTATTAAACAATGTGTATATATCATATAAATACATATATAATATTTTAAAAACTGGTTAACTTAAGTTGGATAACAGTTAACTGTTCGATTTGAAACAATAAGGCTGCAAGGGTGCAGTGGTGGAATGTAATCAAGTATATTTACTCTAGTACTGTGTGTGTGTGTCAAGCACTTAATGACAATTCTGTCATACTTTAAGTTCACTGGAGTAGTTCCATTTAAAGACACTTTAAACTTCTTCTCCACTACAGTTCAGAGGGAAATATTCTACATTTATTTGACGCTTCTTGTTATTAGTTTCTTTTTTATATATATATATATGTAAGGACATGATGCAGTACTGTGTGACTAATCAACCCCAGCACAATACACAGTATGTAAAATAGGCTCCACGTTGTCAGACCACAACATTAAAATGTTCTTCCGTGTATCCGTTAGTGACAAAGCAGAATAACATAATATGTGATAATAGAACACTGGGAAAGGAGCCATTCTGCAGAATGAGTCACTTCTGTAATCTGGTGGAAGCGAGGCACTCGAGAAGTCCCATCCTTCAGACGGAAAATCTGACGCCAGTCGTTCACAAATGAATCCACAGTCCAACAGCATGAGGCAACTTAAACAGGCAACCGAGAGAAATGGGGAGGGTCTCATTTTTCACGGCCGTTACACATATGGCCAAGAAAAAAGTGATTAAGCCATGTACATTACTATACATTCTCATTTAAATGCATATAAAGTCATATAATAAGAATACATTTTGATAACAATCCTGTACTGCAACGGTGTTTCCAGAAATATACCCTGTCAAAGATCTCATCGAACGCTGGCCTGCGCTCGGGCAGCTCGCTCCAGCACTGCTTCATCAGCTGGATGCACTCCAGAGGAGCCTGGTCCGGGGCCACGGTTGGCCGACACATTGGAGGAGGCTTCTTCACCTTACGGATGATCTCTGGTGAGGAGACAGGACGTGTCAGTCAAGTTTTATATTAGAACATGTACTGCATCAGTATTCTGTTACACTGTAACTCTGTCACACTGTTAGCTCTGCTGCATGTCAGAAGGATATAAACACATTTTCACGGCAGCTTCTGTTTATGTACACCTCCTCCTCCCCGATGGATACACACCTTCGGGTGTCAGACCCAGCATGCAGTACGGCGGCCCCCTGACTACCACCTCTTGGAGGATGATAGAAAAGCTGTACACGTCTCCCTTGTAGGTTCCCTTACGTGAGTTACCGAGGTCCCTTAAGAACTCAGGAGCTGTCCAAAATAGATCTGAGTGAAGACAAAGACAAGATTGGGAATTAGAGTGCGAACATGGTACCTTCTTTCTACAAAAATGCACCACACTTAAAGGATAATATGTGGCAGGCCATTAACAGCAATGAGACAGTGAGGTACCTTCGGGTGGAGGTTCCTCTATAGGAGCTTTCTGCGACTCCAGCAGCTCGTTGAAGCCATAGTCAGTAATCTTGAGGACAAAACGCCCGTCCACCACACAGTTACGAGATTTTAGTCTGCCATGGGGAAAATCTCTGTGGTGAAGGTATTTCATACCCTGGAAGCAAGACACGTTCAACAGTGTGGTTAATCATAAAACAAATACCGCATAATAAACTGTACACCTGCAAGATGCCGAGGACAACTGGAGCACACGATGGATCATTATTATTAATAATAATATTCAGTATATGAGTGTTTCACCTTGATGAGGTCAAGCACAAGAGAGGATTTGAACATCCAGTCCAACTTGACGTCCTCGTTCCTCAGCAAGTCCTGCAGGCTGCCCCGCGAGCAGTGCTCCGTCACCACCGCGAACATGGAGAAGTCGGAGAAGAAGCCCAGGAATGGATTCACGTTCTCGTTTCTCAAGTCTTTCATCTGAGGAGGCAGATAAACAAGTTCATGGAGGTTGTCACAACAGATTCATCTATTTATCACCTTGTTTCTTGGACTTAATGTGTAGTTTCTATCTTTCAGCAACTGCAATATTTGCTGCCCTGAGTATGAGGCCAATGTGTGAGGCATGTGTTTGAGGGAAGTGCGCCGCTTTTTCAAACCACTTTGTGACAGTAAAAATACAATTCCGCACCAGTGTCCCTTCTTACAGATCAAGACGTGTTGCTGTACCTTCGTGAAAATCTTTGTGGTGCTCTGCCTCACTTCCCTGAAGTGTCCCTCCTCAAATTTCTTCAGCCACACCCAGTCACCCTGGGAGAGAGAAGCCATGTTGTTACAGCAGGATCAAACGTATGGCTCACGTACTTATATCCGTATGCACAAAAAAGACGATGGCGTTACATCCTGAAAGAGGTATAAAACCATTTTTTTTAGACTTCTAGATAAGTCAATGCCTATTTTACTGCTGGCTGTTACCTCGATCTTACAGAAACATGTAGATTCTAGAAAAAAAGACGTTAAAAAAAAACAAAACATAAAACTTAACTCTAAATTAAGCCCAAACAACAGAATGGATTCGACCTGACCAGAACCCCCTAAAATAGAGATCTCAAACAATATATTGAAAAAATGTGTTGACACAAAACGGGTTGTTTTTGTTGATTACGTCCCATTAAGAGTTATGAGGTCAGACCCCCGAAGCACGATGACTCTGTTAGTGTCACCTACCTCGTACACAGCTACATTGGTGGTCTCATGAGTCGCCGTCTGCATGCTGTTGACGGACTGTGAGCGGTCTGCAGATTTCTCCTCGATAGCGCTCTTAGACTCGCTCAGATCCTCCAAAGTTATTTTCTGTGTGACATCAAACAAATTAGCTGCATCCCGAAGCATTCTATCAATCAAATGTGCATGCTATTTCGTATTTTGAACTCATAAATCAGTGAGTTGTGTCCAAAGAATGTGGAAACACACAAACAATAGATTAAATGTGCGTTAGTTTGATTGGGTGTCGGTGATGCTGCTTACCTTTTTGCTAAGCTGAGGATTGATAAACGTGAGATCCTCTAAGGTCAGGACGATCCGATTGGGCCCTTTGACCAGCTGGATTTGCTGAAGTCTCCTCCTGTCAACGAGATTCAAGAAAAGATAAGGAAATCAGTTCAACCAATGGCAGTGTGTTTTTACTAAAACTACGTCAGAGATGATCTTTGGATCAAAGACAGATGAGGAACAAGGAAAGCTCGGCCTTATATAAGAACTACTTTTAGTCTCTTGTAGTCAGATGGGAGAATATAAAAAGGGTCAGGTTTTCTAATATGTATCATCAAGTCTTTACTTTTGGAGTACATTCACCTGTGCTGTTAGAAGCACTTGATTAAGGCACTTTCAAAGTAAAGGTAACCTCGAAGTCTACGTCAAGGAAATCCATAGTGTGGTTTAAATGATAATCGGCTACTTAGCAACTTTTAAATCTATCGCCAACTATTTTGATAATCGATTAATAGGTTTGAGTATTTCTTTTAGGATCTTAAATGATCTCAAACAAACAACTAATGAAATAATTGAGATGATCTTCAAGTGGTCATCTTTGTTTTGTTCAGCTATGATTCCCTTTCGACTATTTTTCGCAACTCTTCCTTTCTCATTTCCAAGCCGTAACACAGACCACCCATCACTGCGCACATCACATCATCGAATATACGAACGCATCTGGTCTGATGAAAAAAAAGTCTGGAAGAGTTGCTTGGTGGGAAAGATGAGTTTGTTTGTGTTTCCAGGCTGTACCTGATATAAAGACTTATAGCGAGCCCTCCTACAGCCAGAATGAAGATGACAGCCAACACCACTATGATGTAGGTGACCTCCACACCTGAGGATGACAGCAGGTAAACTTGATGTTGTGGGAAATGAGGAATGATGAATGAATGGCAAAATGTATATGAGAACACTGAGTGAACACGTCCATCCACCCATACACCCACGTGCCTCTCACCTCCTTTACAGATGGCGTTCTTTTCGAACCAGCAGCTGGAGTCGGACGGCGGAGGAGACCCTCCAGGAAAATGAATGGACCTCCCCGCAAAACGAAGCACCCCGGCCGTTACATCCACCAGATAGGTCTGGTACAGCTGGCTCCCCCTGTTGTCAGTGTCCAGGATGACGTAGTTGGTCTTAACATCCCCACCAGTGTCCACCCAAACCTTCTGGTTGAAGCCGCTGAAGGTGGAGTTCTTGGTGAAGTAGGCCAGGTTTGAGCCCGACAGCCGCATGCCTGCTCTCCTGGCATTGTGGATGGACTTGGCCAGCAGGTAGATGCTGTTATAGATGGTCCCAAAGAGAGGGTTAACCTGCAAGAGGCACAAGAAAAGACATGAAATGTATCTGCAGAATAATTCAACTATTTGAAGTCATCCAAGTAGAAATGACAGGGACCAAATCAGATGTTTCAGAGCTGGACTGACATAGAGTGCTCAGTGAAGATGGAGACAAAATACTAAGTTCATAGTAGGGATCACAAATGAGTTATTTTCAGGGCCGAGGAGACAGAGGACTGATATTCAGAACTGATATGCATTTGCAGTAAAAACGTAATTTTATGGCCAAACTACCAGGGTGCCCTATACATGTAAAAAAATAATAATAATAATTTCGAGAACTGGTGATCCATTTGTATTACAGACTTAATGATTAAAAAATTGAGGAAACTGGAAATGATCCAGTTGTCTTTGCAACACTGGCTCCAACAATGACACGAGTTGGACATGCAATGGGGGGGAAAGTTGTCTGCTGTCACTTTAGGCAAAGAATAACGGTACTTTACTTGAATATCTACATTTTCTGGCACTTTATACTTCCAGTCCACTCGACATTACTATAAGCTTGTAGGTACTTTGCATATTCAGATTATCAAATATTATATCTGTAATTGGATAGCTAAAAAAAAAACAACCTGATTTTGCTAATCTGGGAAATGCTGAATATTGGATCTGATAATCAGCCTGGCCGTTAATTGATCAATATCCAGTTTTTAGTATGATAGCATATTTAATATAGGCCGTACTGACCAGCAGACAAGCATGAGTTGGAACTGGAGATATATGAGAAAACCACAGACACATTCACATTACATGGCTCACAATATGGGAAAACATTGTCAAATGCAAATATTTAAAGCAACATTACGTAGAAATTGCATGTTGTGTGATTTTGCGCCCCCCACAGATTCTGAGTGGAACACCACGGTCGTAAATACAAATTCCAGATCTGTAACAGTTTGTCAGATGCAATGTAGGTGCTAACTACGAACACAACTCATGACATTGTAACAGTGTAATGTGTTGAAAACTTGTACGTTGAAGTAAACATGTATGTAAGGCTGTGATCCTACCCTCTCACTGAAGTTACATAGTGCAGAAACAAGTGACGGAGGGGCGGAGTGGCTGAGACAGAGACACCATTCGCCCTGTTACAAGACACTGAACCATCAACATGATGACGAAGCTGTTAGTGTAAGGTGAAAAAGTTACATAATGCTGCTTTAAAAATGTGAATAAACTTTGCTGGACGAAGCTGAAACCAAATGTCTAAATAAAGACGGTACATTTGGAGGAGAGCTGCTGGGTTTGTCTAACTAACACTGACTCATATTAGTTTGCATTGAGGACCTCCAATCTCCAACAATGGAGTCATGCTAGGAAGGAATTCACTTCACTGTCAGTATGGACAACCACTACCTTTTGTTTTTTTTTTACCGCACACATGGACATGTGAGCACAGTTTTTAAGAAAAGCTTTAAAAACATGTGATCCTGTCCTTTAATTTCCTACCCGCTCTGGCTGCACGGCTAATGTCACTTCCTCGCTCCTCTGGGCGGCAGCGAGCGCCTCGTTGAAGGACAGAGGCTCCGAGGCCACAGTGATGGTGAGCACAGCATCGTAGGCCTGCCTCAGCCTGCTGTCGTTCAGCAGGGGGGGGTAGGAGACGTTGGTGTAGGGCAGGCTGTAGTGGAGGGTGTCGTAGGGCACAAACACGTACTTCCCCGAGGTCAGGCCCATTTTCTGCGCTTTTAGGAGGAAAGTAGCCTGCTGCTCGCCTCCAACCAGGATGGAGTGCATGCACATGATGATGACTGAAACAGACGAGGAGAACACAAGGTGGGGTTTTGCTGAAGTTGAGTGGTAACATGACTGAACTCAGCATCATAATGATTGTATGTGTCAGTAGGGGACAAACAAAGCTGGGACGATTAGTCAATTACTCAATTAGTTGATTGAAAAAAAAAAAGTTGCGACTATTTTGATTATTACTCTTTTTTTTCTCTTAATATATTTTAAACATTTGCTGGCTCCAGATTCGGAAATGTGAGGATTTGCTGCTTTTCTTTGTCATTTACGATGATAAATGAAGAGTTTTGGGGGTTTCGGACTGTTGGTTGAACAAAAGAAGCAATTTGGAAGACGTCACCACAGGCTCTGGGAGATCGTGATGAGCTTTCTTCGCGTTCTTTTTGACATTTTATCAACTAATTGATTAAATCGCAAAAACATTTGGCAGATCAATCAATAATGGAAATAACTGTCAGTTGCAGCCCCCAAATGACAAATGCAGTGGCTGAAAGGTTACTTTCACGTCCCCTTAAAGTGAAGCGACAAGAGATAGACTCAAAACAGTTACAAGGAAGGAAATTGACCAGAAAAAAAAGCAGTCTGGTTATAAATGGCAAATGTGTTTTATTCTATTGACTGTTAACAGTAAATAAAAATACACGTGTGTCTTCTTTTAAGTTGACTTTAGCACAGCAGCTAGCCAACCAACTAGAGCTCAGCCAGTAGCACAGTCCCAAAGACTGCTCCACAGACACGCTTCATGTGTGGGGCATGAAACTATTTATCATTATTAAGTTCTTCTTATAAATCTGCAGTGCGGGTTGGTCGGCACTTACAGCACTTTGACTCTTGGACAGTTTAGATAACACTCTATAGTAGAGATGATGGGGTGCACTGGAAGACTGGGGGGGGGGGGGGGGGGGGGGCTTTCTGAACTGACCAAATAACATCTACAATGACTGAACTTCTATGATATGAATATACATATAAATATATGAATACTACAGAGGATCAAACTGAGAAGGCACAACGTTTTGACACAGAACCATCAGCCATGGGGACATAATGACACGCTGGGTAAAGGCGAGCACGAACAGTCAGTGGAGTTGTGAAAATGAAAAGACAGCACGCATAAGCCGCATCACGCCGCCACCACGACATCAAAACACCTGAGTTGATGTGTGGACTCATGTCACCATGATACAGCCCAGCCCAGCCCTTGTTGTTGCTCCAGTTCACCTCAACAACAAGGTGACACCTGCAGAGTCAAAATGGCGGCCTGGTCAGGTGGTGGAGTGATAAGCCTGCAGGAGAGGGTGTCTCCTGCTGGGAGGTGGAAACTGCTCCCCTTGTTTGTTTGTTTGTTTTTGTTTAATTACAGGTTTTATATTATTAATTGCTACAAATCCACTATTTCAACTGCACCCTTCTTAACGATCTTACTCTCCTTTGTGGTTATCTCCCTGGTATCACATACGCATAATAATCTGGCAGGTTAAGTTTTATCACTGCAATGTAGACAAGTCATAATTCACATCACACACACACACACACACACACACACACACACACACACACACACACACACACTCACCCCTGACCTCCCCCGCAGCCTGGATCCTCCTCAGCGTGCTCTCCACCTCCGTGTCATTGATACCGATGGATGTGACCAGGCCGACCGGGAGCCCCTTGTTCCTCAGGGCGGTGGCCACCCTCCCCGCGGTGTCCCTCCAAATGTCCTCATTGGAGGAGACCACCGCGACGCTGGCCCACCTGAAGTGCTTCAGCACGGCGAACAGCACGTCGGAGGGGAACGGCACGGTCCTGGCGAAGGTGGGGTAACCTATGACCCGGTCCAGCTCGTAGTTGACGCAGCCGAAAGAGAAGACGGCCTTCTCCCAGTTCTTGGCCAGCAGGGAGGCGGCGACGCAGTACCCCGGGTTGGCGGGGCCCACGAACGCGTCCGCCGTCTTCTCGTAGTAAATGAACGCGGTGAGGGCTTTGGAGGTTTCGCACGGCTCCTGGAGGATGATGAAGTCCATTTTGAGACCCAGGTCCAGACTCAGGTCTCCGTTTATCCTGCTCACGGCGAGCCTGGCGGCCGCGGCGGGCAGGGCCCTGTAGTAGACGGGGTCGCAGTTCCAGGGCCCCAGGACCCCCACTTTGAAGATCAGGCAGCGGACACAGCAGGGGAACGTCAGCACCCCGAGCAGCACCCATAGCAGAAAGTTGTAAAAGGGCAGCGTCGTCAAAGTTGGCCTGCTTTTAATGATGGGCACACATGGATGGCTGGACTCCCATAGCGCCCCTCTGAAGCTTGGAGGAATATGTTGCATTGTCCTTCAGGGGTATCCAAGGTGGTGAATCTCTGTGTCCACTGTCAGCCAGACCACCTGCAAAAACGGGTGAACACAGCGGCCTCGGTGATTTCCTCACAGTCAGACCAAAAACCATTACAAGGCTGGGGGGGGGGGGGGGGGGGGGGACGCGCCCACTCACCGTTTGTCTGACTCCATCAGGACAGCGTCTGGATCCGATGAGACGATCGCACAGGTGTCCTCTCGGATCTGCTTTATCCGCACGAATCGTCACCTAACCATACCTAGAAAAAAAAAAAAAAAAAAAAAAACCCCTTCACCTATTCACCCCGAGGGTCCGGAGGAGACGCGCACAGGTCATCGTGTCTGGATGAGGGGGTGCTGGATGCTGACGACGGGCAGGGCTCCGGTCGGTTGGAGGCAACTTCAGCACCCTGGAGAGCTGCTCACGTCCCGCAGTCAGCGCCTCTCAAGGCTCCCGCGCGTTTCCACCAACACCTCCGTTCACAGGCTGCATGTCTGAAGAAGAAGCTGAAGAAGGAAGAGGTGGAGGAGGAGGAGGAGGAAAAAACCACCTCTGCTCTGCTCCTCTGCTTTTCTCCCATTCATAGGTGTAGATTGAAAAAAAAGAAAAAAAAAGAAGAAGAATTCACATATTCCAGGTGTGAGCGATCTTCCTCCCTGAAATACTGTTTTAGAATAACAAAAAATGGAGGAGCAGGCCTGTTGGTGGTATCATCAATATGGGAGGCCAGTGGCAGCTACAGGCCCATTCAATCAAATCCCTCCAAAGTGACCCGGGTCCAATAGGTGTTACTCACTAATCCATTTTCAGTGAGGCACAATATAAGAGGATTGACAGCAGGCCTTAGTCCACTCTAAAAGCTTTGTTATCGTGCGGGCTCGGAGAGCCAACCAGGCCTTCCCCATCACACTCCCCCCGGAGGTGTAGTCACAAGTCACTTCTTCCCGATTAGATTTCACTTAACGGTGTGATTGATTTAGTAAGCAAACACTTTTCTGATGTGCAGACCGGGGCCATTTTTTTTTCTCGCCATGGAGACACCTTAGCCTCATGGCACTGTAAGGACACCTGAACCGTGCTGTAATTGGTCTAATATGCCCACGGTGCAGCAGATTAAAATGAATTCGAGCCCTGGTGGAGATGGTGGTAATTAAAGCTATAACGAAGGGCTCTCCCTGTGGGTCCCCTGAGTTTCTGCTGCGTTTTGCCTGCGTCAGTCTTTTTTCCCGAAAAGGCTCCACCAGGTGACGCAGCCCGCCCGCTAAATGATCCCCCGGAACAGCTGGTTGCCACAACATCAACCTTGCACGACAGCGCCTCAAGGCACAGATGCGGGCTGGATGGATGACTTAACAGAACCGTGTGGCGTTGATGAGACTGTGATTATTACAAAGCAAACAGCTGCGAAAATACATCAGAAATCTGGTGGGTTTTTTTTGTTTTTGTTTTAGCAGATCCTTCAGGTTCAGGGGCCTCCGCGCCCTGATATCATGGTACGGTGTGTTTATTAGTCAAGAGCACTGCGATGATTATCAATTTCAGCCTGAACAAGTAATGTTACATCCTTACTGGCTGTTAGAAAAATTAGGAAGGGAAATAAGCTGCACAAAGACGGATCATCATGTTTGGTTTCAGGTGACAAACAACCAAGGCTTCAGGTAACCAAGGTGAATGCTTCAACCAACACCAGACAGACAGACAGACAGACAGACATACACTGTGTGTGTCTCTGGAGGACAAGTTCAATTCTGACTGCTGGGCACAAAAGGCAGTGAGTCTGTACAGAAACATTACATTGATGCAGCAGGAACACAACGCTGCATTGTGTGCACATGGAGCTGGAAAGTGATTCCACCTTTGTTGACCCATATCCCACGTAAGCTGATGAGCCTCTTAAACATACCACCTTGACAACGCTGTCCCGCATCCAGGAATAGAGGACAGAAGAGACGACTCAGCGCTATGCACTGCGTCCACCCAGCGAGCAGTGAACGCAGCACGTCTGATGACGCTCGGACGGCTTGTCCCACACAAGCAAAAAAAAAAAAAAAAAAAACAACGTTAAAAAGTAGTGCTGTGGAATAAAAAGCTATGCAAAACAAAATACATAATGATTAGAAAGGTGCAACAGGGAGGTAAATTCAGCGACTCGAGATGAATCGAACAAGCCGAGTCACATCTCTGTGTAGAACTGAGAGAAATATCTGAATTGCTGCGTGGGCAAGAAGGAGATAAACGATTAACAGGTCCAACAAATGAGGAGATGGTGTGGAAAAAAACACACTGGTGACAGGTAGATAAAGACACCTGGGAATAAAATTGCTGTGTGTTAATATTTTGAATTGTATCTGAAAGTCAATCACACCTGACATGTAACGTCAAGGCCCCTAAAAGGAAGAGGTCATCCAAAAATCAAAACTGATTATTACGTCATAATCTACTGAACACCATGTCGAATAAAAGTCAGGTGAAGTTCTGTAGTCCACATAACAGTTTTTGGAGCTTCGCAGCAAAACAGCATGGCAGCAGCAACCTCCTTAACAACAGCAGAGAGGGATTTAAATGTAAAGAAAACACTGAGAAATGAACTATAATGGCTCCACACGGCTTGGCTGGTGTAATCCAAATCTCCGGAAGCCTGAATATTCCAAATTCATGTCTCTTTAGACAAAATCATCACTGTAGGCTAAAAGTGCACCCTGTCTGATGTGGTCGCACAAGCTTGACCACACATCAATGGTGTAAATATATCTTTTCAAATCAATTTGGGATCTCAGGACTTCTGAAGACTTCTATTACTCAAGGTGAGCTGAAGCCATTTTATGATTTTTTCTAGATGGCTTTTTACGATCTTAAACAAGTCCCCATCCACTTCAGTTGTTTAGGAAGTCGTGTTTAGTTGTTGTGAGGCTCCGGAAATGTTTTGTGGACTACAAAACCTCCCCCGACATTGAGTGAGGAGATAAAATCTGGATTTTCATTTTCTTTTGTGAACTTATCCTGCAATGGGCCATCCTTTAATTTTAATTAATTCACTCTATGAATTAAATAACTTTTTCTTAATTAGGGAGAGTAGGGTTGTATCAGGGCACGTTTGAGCAACAATGTGAGTGAAAATGCTTTTGGCTCAGACAGACTCTTAATAACATTATAGTCTCTTTTGGGACATAACGTTCAGCTCTATTCATGCAGAATCAATACAAATCTCAGGACTAACTTAAAACTTATTTAAATCAAGGTTTCTGAAGAGCTGCCCAGAATAAGATGCACAAACTTGGTGGCCACAGCCATGAATCAATACAGAACGATAGAATGCTATTGACTATTTTAATGTGGCACCTGCACTGACCCCTTGTTTGAATTTCCTGTTTTTTTGTTTTTTTTTTCCAATGAATGCATTTATATGTTTAAAAGTGAGTTGCTTTCTCTGGATTGCTTTATAAGCCTTTGCTGTGCAGCTGCAGACAGTTTATTAGAGGATGTTTTTAGCTCTGGCGCCATCTAGTGGACGAGTCTGCAGTGACACTTGCTGTACTTTGCACTGGAAGAAAATCGAATAGACCCTATGTAGCATCTTGAGATTCACCTCTTTGGATTCTTAAACAACCTGAATAACTGCTTCTTTCAATTTAGATTAAATAGGGATCATTTCCATGACAACACTCTGTATTGGGAATCCTTTTTATTGTATTTTTTAAAGAGTAATGCCAAAGATTTTATGCATTAATGTGTGTTTACTTGTCTTGGCGAGTACTACTGCATATGTAAAAAGAAAAAAAAGTAGTATACAGCGCGTATACTACTCCAGAGGAAGCTGCATGCAGTCTGAGCTTCCTCCAATGTTGCCACTAGATAGTTAAGTTGCATTGTGGTTAATGTGCATGCCAGGTTTTGAAAGGAGGAAGAATGCATGAAATAAAAAAAAAGGAGCTATCTTTGACTCTGCTGTAACAATTTTGATCATTTGCTTTTAAACTTGAGTCCAACAGCGTTACATGAGTATTTCATGTGAGACTGCGTTTGAAAACGTGTGAAACTTGTGGACAACAACCACAAACATCCACTATCTGGTGATCGCAGTGTCTGCTCTATGTAAGATATTCATGATCATTTATCACAGATTCTGAGGGGTTTTTTGTTGTTGTTCTTTTTTCAGACCGACCCTGCATCCTGATGTCTGTCTGCCTCTGCCCTTATCTTATCTTTACACCCTTGAAGATCCCCAGACACCACAACGAGCAAGAGACATGTGTGTATACAAGTATCTACTTGTCGGTTTAGGTTAGGTTCCTCTTTCCACCGCAACCTACTGCGCGACAGTTACCCATGACTTGAGAGGACACAGCCATCAGTCTTTTGTTCCTTTTTTTTTTCTTTCGTTTTAGACTGAAGCAGTGTGTGTATTGTTGAGAGTGCGAGTGCAGTTTGTATGGGTGTGTGCTGTGCTGTGCTGTGCAGTGATGCTGTCATGTTCTCAGGAGGAAAACAATGACTGAGGGAGCAGATGACGAGCGGAGGCCCCGCAGCATTGTGTGAGCAGCAACAGATGTTCATCATAATTCATCACACTTGACCTGAGTGTTTCTGGGCCTCCTTTGAGGGAACTTATTACAGTTTCTCATCTAACAGGAAGTATGTCTCCACATATTTTCTATGTTCTTTAACAATGCACACGCAAGTTGCCTTGTAATAAGCTGTTCTATTCCTGTCTATAGACTGAAATTCATTCATTGCTCCTCATATTGTAAAGATATTAACATTTCTTATGGTTACTGTACATAAACATGCAGGATCCTTCTTTGCACATATGTTGTTTACCACACTAATGGTTGCTTTCTTTTCACAAGCCAAATATGCTGCGTAGGCAGAAACAGGAAAAGTGTGGGTTTCCTGTTCACTTTATTTAATCAGCTTCATCAAAATGTGAACTGCAGGCCAAATGAAACAATCCGCCGCCTTGTTGCGCAACAATGTTTTCAGCTTCTTTGCATGTGGTTTCGTTTGCGGCGTCTCCACTCGAGGGCGCACTGACAAACAGAGTCCACACTACCTGAGACGGCAGACGGAGACCGGAAGCTACACGTGTGGGCCTTCAAAAATAAAAGCGTGAGATTTGTCGGGGGTGAACAATTTAGTGAATTACAATTTCGAGCAGGAATACTGATTGGGCATTACGCAAAAACGAACAAACAAACAAACAAACAAAAAACAGATTGAAAACAAGAAGGCTATTTTAACGGTACATGAAAAATAGATACAATAAATAAAAAAAAATAAGAAGAACATAATTGCAGGTGTAGCTCACATAAAAAATAATGAAGGCATCTTCTCATTTCAGCAGTCAGTGCGACAGTCCTCAAATAGATCCCTATACACAGTTAAGAAATATCACTGTACCACACTTCATATTGTTTCACCCTATCAGCAAATCATACAGTCCATAAAAAAGAATAGACAAGCTCGTACTAAATAATAAAAAAACATGTATTTGTGTAAACACCAGACATTATGACAAAAGTCAGACTATGTGTTTGCTGGTTTTTAATCATATCTATAATCTTATTGGTAAATAGGTTATTTTCTTCAAGGGATCATGTGAAACTTACGGTGTAGCTTACCTTGTTGAGTTTTAGCTTAGCTAATTGGGTAAAATAATGAATAAAAAAAAAAACTGACATTAAAAGCACCATGGCAACACAATGAAAGAACAAACCTACTAACTATGAACAGGGTTACAACATTTAATGGGCTTAATTCAGCTAGCCTTTGCGAGATAAACGAATGAAACCAGAAGTAAAAAAAAAAGAAAGAAAAAAAGTAAGTTGCACTTTAAGGTGTTTTACTTTGGAAAGTACGGACCGGAAGTGCTCTTATTTTGTGAGCGGCCGTGCTTGACAGCGGTAGAAGCGAGGCGGAGGACTTTGTGGGATGGGAAGAGACGAGTGTGTCCCAGTGTCTCCAGCTCCTGACAGTTTCTTGCGGCGGGACAGACAGCACGGAGGGAGCCGCGGAGCTCATGTGGACCCGAGGACACGCGAACCAGCGGGACACGGGAGCGCTGCGGGGGTCTGGAAAATGGGAGCGGTGAAGTGAAAAAAAAAAAAAAAAAACGGCCGAAGAGCGGACTGTCTGGATGAACGGTACCAAAGTAAGTTACTCTTTGCACACAGGGGAAGCAAGAGAAAAAAAAAGTCACAAAAAGTGGGACGGGGTCTTCACCGTGTTCCTCCCGTGTTGGTCAGAAAAGCGTGTGTTCGGTCTTCGTCTCCCTGCGGCGGAGTTTCGGACACACGCCGCGGACCAGCGGACCTCCGTGGTCAGGATCAGGTTTCACGTTTCTCCTCCGCGTTCAAGAAACCGCCCCTGGTGTTCCGAGAGAGCTGACCGGGCGCGAGCGTGTCGTTACCGCAACACGTTGGGACGCACGCACAAACTTTACGGGGAGCGTAAACTCCTTAAACTCCCGCGACTGATGCGCGCAGAGAGGTGACATGTGGAGCTGTGATTGACAAGCCGAGAGGGGCGGGGTTGACATCGAGGGTATTAATAACGGTGCTCGGAGATAAACATGTCAGCGCTGTTTTGTTCAATTTCGCCCGAAAAAGGCTGCGGCAGCGTCCCCGCCGCTCCTCGGTTTGCCACGTACGGCTGCAGGAAATCTGATCTGCAGAGGTGCCCGTGCAGGGACTGTATACCCGCCTCCTGTGGTAACTTCCCGGGACAGGGCAGTGGCTCACTGTGGTAGTGCAGCGAGGGCAGTGACTAATTCAGTCGGTCAGACTTGTGAATGATACAGAAGGTGGGGAAAAAAGGAGACAAATTAGAGCATAATAAGGGTTTGCTGCTGGCCGTATAACAGAAAGAGAGGTGGAAGAAGGCTGTCACTGATGTAAAAGTAGCAATAGTGCAATGAGTAACAATGTTTATGTGTAAAAGTAAAAGGAGCCTCCTTTTTAATGATTCTGTCTGTGTTGTAACATTATATTTTCAATAATCAGATTACTTTTACTGACAAATCACTGTTGAATTGAGCCCGACCAATTTGTCGCCTGGCCGATATTGGCCAATCACAAATATATTGGTATCGGCATAAATGCTGTCCACACAACCTCCTCCCTTTTGGAGATTATAATGCGGAAAATGATGATTTGTGTACATTATGATTATTAAATGCTCAGTTAGGGCTAGGCTGATCATGAGCCTATCTGGGCTGATGTTCCGCGTCTTTTCTATCATCAGTGTTTAGTAGTTTTTTTTTCTCCATCCATTTGCTGATAGAAATGATAGCCTAATGAATTTATAATGTGCTACTTATAAATGTGCTGCGCTGGTCACTTAGGTTATCACATAAGTGTAGTGGAGAGTAAGTATAGAGTGGCAGAAAATGGAAGAAATCAAGAAAAGTGCACCAAAATTGTACTTAAGTACAGTACTTGAGGAAATTGCACTTTGTTATTTTCCATCGCTGGATACTTTAAAGTTTTGACACTTAAGATTTTAATTACAACTGCAGACCTGGATTGATTCAGAATAACAGTTATCAGTCTCCTCAAGACCTTTAACATGCACTGTTTCAGTGCACTGATGTCATTTTAAACAATGATGTTTATAGTTAAAGTGTAAAAATATCCCGTGTCCAGTACGAATCTTTGTCACAAATGTTTGACAAACGGTTTTTGAGGGATCATATCAGCTGATAATGTCAAGAGTTTTTTATTTTTCTGTGGTCACTTCGAGCTCTAGTGATTTAGCAGGGTTTCCATGATGTAGCTAACTGAAGTGCAGCTGCTGGTAGCGACTTTATACTGTTGGGTAATATAATCTAACAATGCATCTTGTCTTATAAACAGATCGTAGCTTGTTTTCAGGTAAAATCTTATCAACAATACACACTGGCAACTGAAGCTGTCAGATAAACGTAGGATGTGGAGTAAAATAACATAATTTCTCTCTGGAAGGTAGTGGAGAAGATGTGTAAGGTTTTCACAATGAAAACACTGAAGTAAAGTACGTCAGAACTGCAGTACTGGAAGCCTACATCACTACTTTTATAATACAAGAAGAAGGCTGAAGGGTTTTGCTGCTTCTTCTCTCTTAAGTTAGACTATTGAGATCAACTTTGGCAGTTTGTTGTGTCAGATGATACAACCATGTTGTTATTGGCTGAAATCAACTTAGGAAAAAAAGTCAGGAGTCTGTCTTGCGTACACAAAATTAAAGGATTAAAGTTCATCGTCTTTTAGCCAGAGATCGGCCTACGGGGAAGTTAAACTATTACATCAGACTGTCTCTTGACAAAAGCGGTCGTTATAAACAGACCATGCAGTTAACCACACCTCCGGTGAATCTTTCATCACTTTTTCTGAATGACTGTCTCTCCCGGCTTCATTGAAACGTACTTTGATGAATTTGATCAGTCTCCTTTCTCTTGAATTGATTTACTCACCATCATTGTAGGCATCCCATTGGTGCCTAATTGTTTTAAAACACTTAAGTACCATCAGTTTAATTTAAGCTCACTGCCTTGTCCTCAGTGTCATGCATTAATTTGGCCTAAAAGGATTAGCGTGGCATCCATCTTCTAATTACACAGTTTTCAGCCTTCAACTGGAAGATTAAATTGGGAGCGAGCAGTCTCAATGACATGAAGGATACATCAGAAGAAGAGCAGAGGATGCTGAACAAATTGAGGGCTCGATGACATGTGACATAGATGCAAATGAATGTTTTAAATGGGATAACCAATGTAGATCATCAGTTTGACTTCTGCTTTAAATGCACAGTTTCTCAGTTGTTTTGCATTTTGATACAGAAAAAGTCAGCTGGGGAAAAACAGTCTGTTACTTGACTTAAGATAAGTACATTGCTTGTGGGCAATAAAAAATGTGCTTGATATTTGCTTTTGACACATTTAATTATTGCATTCACAATGATGTCACGATAATGATGATAACGGTAATAGGATTATCACAATAAAAGTTTAGCAAAAGTCTGCATGGGACTAAGTTGTAGTTTAGCTAAAACTGTGCGATGAAGAGTGTACCGTAGCTGTAGGAGGGTAAATAAATACTAAACAACTAATGGCTGATAATCCTCAGAGGACAGCAGGGGTTGTTGTGCTTCTTTCCCAGGATAAGAAGGTGTGAAGAGGACTCTGAAAGTGAGAAGGTGTTGGGGCGTGACTTCACAGGTCTTTGCCAATTGTCCACTCAGGGGGTTCGCAGTCCAAATGGCTGTTGCCTTTGGGTAATTGCAGTAGTTAGACTGTTTCTGATTTGAAGGCAGCGGCAACAGCAGTTTGCTGTTAGCTGAGATTTATTGGCAGGAGGTTGAGAGGAACAGCTGGCGCAGAAAGTTCACAATCCGCGCTGAAGTAACAGATGGAGCAGAGGACGATGGAAAAGAAGGAGGGACGAACGAATGTGGGTGCAAAACCACACGTAGATGACGAGCTGCTGCTGATGGGCGGTGCGGTAGAAAAACGTATGACCACTTGGTTTTACTGGCAGTTTCCCATGTTTAGTCTGCATGTGGCTTCTTTGTGGTTTCCCACCAAGGCTGATCTCTTTTGAGGCCTGCAGCTTGCTTGAGGTCAAACAAAACGTAGAATTGCAGAGAGGGCAGAGAAAGACCTTTTTATCATTATTAAATCAGCCAATGATGTGATATATACACAGAAAAATACAAGATTAGCAGCCACTATAAAACCTCAAAGTGTGGAGTTAATATCCAAAACACGTGTGTGTGAAATCTGGTCTCGTACTATGGAGGACCAAACCTGACATAAGTATAAATAAATAAATAAATGCATAAATGCATAAATAAATACAGAAATAAATAAATAAATGCTGAAATAAATGTATAAATAAATAAATGCATAAATAAATACATGCATAAATAAATGAATAAATAAATAAATGCTGAAATAAATGTATAAATAAATAAATAAAAGTATAAATAAAAGAATAAATGCTTTTTATTTATTTATACATTTCTGTTCACCTACATTTATTTATTTATACATTTATGTTCACCTACATTTATTTATTTCTGTATTTCTGTTCACCTACATTTATTTATTTCTGTATTTCTGTTCACCTACATATATTTATTTCTGTATTTCTGTGTCCATATGTAAATGAGGAGGTAGGAGGTCCTAACCTCAGTCAAGAGCATGATTGGTCAAATCGGAGAGCCAGACAAAAGCAAACGGTTCCTGATCTCAAGCCTCGCTCTCTGTAACGTTGTAAACAGCTCCAGTTAGCTTAATGGCCTCGACCAGTGTGACAGGTTAACTGGCGTTCATTTTAACTTGCGAGGGTCCCATCTGTGCTGGTGGTGTGGTTTGAGAATCCTGTCTGGAGAGCCATGTCCGCTAACCAGGAAAAACATTCTGCTCATCGCTCAAAGTCATGTATACGTGTATTCGTTTTGACGTGGCTTGAACACTTCTATCCACACGGAGAAGCCGGGGCTGCGACTTGCAAACCACTGCTAGACGAGCGCTACAGAGCACAAATCGTCCAAAAGTGCATGTTGTCGGTCTCATATCTTTGTCGTGAATCTCTGTACTCTTAAACAACTCATGTGTGGAACAGTATTAAGCATTTGTTCACGCCGAACGGCTCGAGAGCGGCGTGGACACCGCTGTTAGCAGTTAGCTGCTAGTTAGCTTTTAGCTGCTCGCTGTAGCGCTAAGAGCGTAGCGTCCAGGTTAACTATTGACACATGTTACCACCGAGAGTGAGATACATGTCTGGGCTTTCCTATGAACCATTGTCGCTACTGGTGTTTGTATCACAGGTTGAACTGGACGTCTCACGATTTGCCACAGCTGATTGACCTCACACTGAGCTCGGGCTGGATGTCAACGTACTCTGCAGACTGTTTGACCAGCAGGCTGTATGACAGTGTACACTTTTCACACCGACTTAGCTTCAGCTTAATAACGATGTATGCGGCTCGGAACGATGGCTTTAAGCGACCATTTGAACAGTGTGGAATGAAAAATACCCGATGGTAACCGGTGTCACAAGGTAGCCTGGACGCTGCGCTACAGCGAGCAGCTAACATAAGAGCTAAAAGGGATCTCCACTCCGCTCTCGAGCCACTCGGCGCGAACAAATGCCTCAGCCTGTTCCACCCATGAGTTATTTGAGAGTACAGACATTCACGACAAAGATATGAGACCGACAACATGCACTTTTGGACGATTTGTGCTCGTCTAGAATACACATATACATGACTTGGAGCGATGAGCAGAACGTTTTTCCTGGTTAGCGGACATGGCTGAGGACCTCTCTCTCCAGACGGGATTCTCAAACCACACCACCAGCACACCTGGGACCTTCGCAAGTTAAAATGAACGCCAGTCAAATTCATAACTAAACCAGAGCTACATGAACAAATGTCAACAACTGCAGCTAACAGTTAGCTGAGCGGGCTTGCTGGTAGCCAGCAACATTCCTGTACAGTGTACAGGAATCAGCGCTGCTAGTAAGGCAGAAGTAGTGGACCCTCATCGAGCACACTCCTGTAACCAATCATGCTCTTGACTGAGGTTAGGACCTCCTACCTCCTCATTTACATATGGACACAGAAATACAGAAATAAATATATGTAGGTGAAGAGAAATACAGAAATACAGAAATAAATAAATGTAGGTGAACAGAAATACAGAAATAAATAAATGTAGGTGAACAGAAATGTATAAATAAATAAAAAGCATTTATTCTTTTATTTATACTTTTATTTATTTATTTATACATTTATTTCAGCATTTATTTATGTATTCATTTATTTATGCATGTATTTATTTATGCATTTATTTATTTATAAATTTATTTCAGCATTTATTTATTTATTTATGTATTTATTTATGCATTTATGCATTTATTCATGTATTTATTTATGCATTTATGGATTTATTTATTTATTTATTTATTTATACTTATGTCAGGTTTGGTCCTCCATATCGTACTACCAATGTCTTCGAGATATGGATAATCCATTCATCAGGTCATTCATTGAGATTCCTCTCTGTCTTTTGTGAGTGATTCATTCCATGGGTTGAATATTATTTAGCTCCTCAAGAGCTCAGGCAGAAAACATCTGGTTAAATTTTGTTCAGCGGGTGAAAGATTTGTATCCTCAGCTTAACTGGTAAGAAGGGGAACTTGCCCATTCCTGTTTGGTCAACACCTACACAGCTAACAGACTCTAGCCTACTCTCAAAACACACACACGGACCCTAATTGACATAATGCATTCCCTCGCCCCCCCATCTTAAACCATCTCAACTAATTGCCTAACCCTGAACCCTCACCCTATGCTCAACTTGATTGTAACCTTACCATTAAAATCATTTCTTTATTTTACCAAGGGGCTCCACTGGTGGAAGCACTCCCCTACTGTTGGTGTGGTTTGTAGAAGTTAGCTCGCGACAGAAGGTGACAGACGGATGGTTCATCTAATCAACTTTTGATAAGTTTAATCTGGTTTGCACCATTTAAAGTTTGATTCTTTATACAGAATAAGATAACAGTGACTGAACTCTCACCTCAAAGAGTAAGACATACATGACCCATGTACTTTTGATGTCACAAACGCCCTACACTAAAACGAGTCAGGTGATTATGTCATAGAAACAGACATTCTCAGTATGAAAAGCAGCCAATAAGTGAGTTCATGGGTCAAAACTAAAGAAACACAGCTGAGTCTTAGCAGACTTTGAGCCACTGTAATCAGCCTGCATATGTTGACCCACAAGTACTATGCAGGCTTGCAACCTCATCCTGTTACATAAGCCTAGATGAATGAGTTAACCCCTACTGCATGATATGCCTGATTACAGCCATAACCTGAGTCACTTAGCACATCGCTACTGCATTCTCTAAAAAGTCTGTCTGAATTTAAAACACACGTCGGTCCCGAGGATTACAGAGCTTTCAATTCGACTGATTTTAGCAGGAACATACCCTGCATTTCTCTGAAAGTTTGGATTTTCTTATTCAAAAATTTGAGCTGAATTTTGAAAGATAGTGTGCTCAGAAACTACTTTATGATACAAAGAAACACCTTCAAGAATACCAAAAAAAAAAAAAACAACAAGTACAATTCTGCATACAGTTTTGAGCTTTGAGGCTCTATTTAAGTGAACATAATGCTGTAAAACCCTGGACGGTATCTCAAACACACGCTCTGCTGTGTCATGCCCGGGCCACTTGACTGTGACTGTTCATGTGCACCTGTTGCACAACTCTTCACCTCTGTCCAATTTTCTTACTTATTTAAGTGTTTGCGTGCGCGTGTGTACTGTGCATGTTGCTCAAGTTGAACCCGGTGAGCACCATTCATTTACACACAGACTGACACACATAGAGGGACAGCAACAGCTGCAGAAACAGTTGAAAGAAAGGTATGACATGTTCTTCTCTGGTTTTTAACCAAACTTTTGCTTAACTCTAATCTTTAGTGTGGATTTTTTACATTTTCATTTACATTTTGTATAATATTTTATTCTCTTCTTTAGGAGTTTGTAATTCATACTGTAAAGTTATTGTTACATAATTTAATTGTGCTTGCTGTGTTTCCTTTTTTTGGGGGGTGGGGGTGTGGGGGTTGAATCTTCCTTTACTTTGGTTTTAGACCATATGAAAGTATAATTTTTCAGAAGGAGAAGTTGTCTGAATTAGTTTTATTTTGTCTGAATGCAACGAGAAGGTGCTCTGAAAAGTGGGCACATCTCATTTTCTAACAGGCTAACAGAGATGAGCCACTCCAATTTTCCGTCTTACAATCATGCATACAGAGTAAACGAAGATGGTGCAAGTGAACTCTTTGATCAAAATAAATTAGGTCACACCCGTTGGGAAGCCAAGAAGGAGGGGAAATTGGGGCTACTCAAGTTGCAAAAATAAAAGCTTAAATTCTTCTCACAGAGCTCAATAAATACCTTGAAGGGCACATCGGGGCAGGGACAGCTCCTCCAGTATCTAACACAAACAAGGTGGTCTTTTTAATTAGTTTGGACTAAATGTACTGATCTTATCTGGTGACAGAAAGTAAAAGCTGAAAGCTGTTTTGAACATGATAACATATGTTTTTTACTCTTACCACAGTGAGAGTGGCAGGTGAAAAAGATTTAAATGTAAATATTGCTCTCTCTCTCTCCAGGCTAGAATGGCACTCCTCCTGTGGCTCAGCCTGTCACTGCTGGCCTCTGTCCAGTCCAGCGCCGTCAAGAACTGCCACCCCGGTTGCCGCTGTGAGGTGGAAAGCTTTGGCCTGTTCGACAGCTTCAGCCTGACTAGGGTGGACTGCCGAGGGCTGGGACCCAGCACCGCCATGCCCATCCCCATCCCGCTGGACACTTCTCACCTAGACCTGTCCTCCATCACCATGGGCCCGCTCAGTGACACCATGTTAGCTGGTCCGGGCTACACTACCCTGGTTAGCTTGGACCTTAGCAGCAACCATATAACAAAGGTCAGTGGTTGATGGACTTTTTTTTGTCTATGATGAGACTATGAACTTTTGGTGTTACAGAGTGATATATTTGGACACAACTGAGTTAATGAGAGAAAGTATATCGGACATGTGTTTATTAGGGGTCGAGAAACACAATGCCAGATCAATGCTAATGTTGCTTTTCGACCGCTGACTTTGTATGCTATGTTTTAGCATTTTAAGGGGTCAATTACACAGAGACTCCACAGGGTCATTACTGGTGCAGTAGCATTAAAAGGTCTTGGAGTAGATCAAAAAAATATCCTTCCCATATGTGATTGATGTAATGAAAAGTTTTTTTATATTACATAAATTACATTACATTCTATTTTAACTTTTAACATCTGCAAGATAAACATGAAAACATGGTCCTTTCCCCTTTCCCTAAACAGTGGCTTTGTTGGTGATGCGTTTCTGACGATATGTCTTTTTATTTTATTTAAATGACATTAGAGCACAGCTCATTTTATTTCAATGAATGTGTGTATTGTACAGGAGTCGTTAAACGTATTTGAAAGTGATCTGGGGTTTTTTTTATACACAGAAATACTCAAAAATGTTTTTTTTTAAAGAACATCAGATTTTATATGAAGATATATATGTCAACTCTCACAGTATGTTATTATTTCACTGTATCTTCGACCTGTATCTCTGAACTTATCTTTCTTTTTGTTCTGCTCACCCTTACCTTCACATTTTCAGATAAGCCCCAATGCTTTGTCCAAGCTGCGTTATCTGGAGACTCTGGATCTCAGCCAAAACCACCTGGAGAGCCTCTCCCCAGGCTGTTTCTCCGGCCTCCCTTTGGCTGAGGTTGACCTCAGCCACAACAGCTTCCAAGAGTTTGACATGGACGTGTTCACTTCTAAAGTCAATGGCGAACCCCTCAACGTGGATCTGTCACATAACAAGCTTGTGTCCATCTCCATGACTTTGCATGGAAGAGTACTACACATTCAAAGCTTAAATCTGTCAGCAAATCGGCTGTTGAGCGTACCGAAGCTCGGAGGTCTTCCACTGAGGTACGTCAATCTAGACAGTAACCCCATCACCCGCATCAAGGAGGGGGCTTTCGCTCAGCTGAAAGATCTGGTTTATTTATACATCAGTGGCCTCCCTGAGCTTCAGGAAATCGAGCCACACAGCTTCAAGGGCCTGCAGAGCCTGCAAGTTCTGGATCTCTCAAACAACCCCAAGCTCAAGAATCTGAGCCCTGCGGTCTTCAGCGGACTGGACTCACTGCAAGAGCTGAACTTGTCTGGCTCCGGTGTGGTGTCCTTGCCAAATAACATGTTGACCCACTTGCCCAGTATAAAGAGTATAACACTGAGAGAAAGCATTCACTGCTGGAGGACCCAGAAACAGGGACAGTTCCACCGGCAGCTGGGTCAGGTCCAACACAACGAGGTGCTCACCTGTAATGTGGAGGGCGTTGTGTTGTGAGGCTGTGGACATGGACCACTCCTGAAGGGGCCAGTAAACTCATTGGGTGGTTGAAAAGGTTCCACTCGGAGCTTTTCAATGTTGGATTAGAGGAGGCTGTGTCCGACCGTTTCTGTGTCTTTCTGAAACTGAGGATCTGACATTCACACCGACTTTATTCCTTGACACAACTATTTCTCTAACATTTCCTGTGTACAAGCGAGTTCAACACCAAGTAAAGATGTTCTCCATCATCCCCATTTTTAAACAATTCAGCAACCCATGTTCGCTGGCTTTTTTTACTCCGCCTTCTTTTGTAGTCATACATAACAACGATAACACTTTCCGATGTGGTCCAACAGCGCATTGTACAATCTAGTTCTGATAGAGAATATCCTCCAGCCCTCACAATCTCGATGCCAGAGCCGTGCCTTATCTTTGATATGCAAAACAATTTTTTGTGATACCCCTGCTTAATTACCTCTGTTCTGAGGCGAAACTGGAATATGTCTTAAAGGTTTAATGTAGCCTTCATGAACTCATGTACCTTCTTTAAAACACATAGACAAAATGTTATCTTTGATAGCACAGGACTATTTCTCTTCACGTGTATGTTAAATTGGTAGACAGCCTTTCATCAAACCAAAACTTTAAGCAATGTTTCTATATCATGCATTTCATTTAAAGTGGGACCATATTAAGAGTTATTTGCACTTTTTCCCAGTCATGGTATATTTTTTTTAACGATGCACTTAGACATGGCCGAAATCTCACCCAGCCTAACATAAAACCAGCAATGCATTGCTCATAATATCCAGACTGAAGAGTATTTTACTACTGTTGACCACTACGATTATTTCATTTGACTTTGAATGTGATGCTTTATTGGAACGGTTAAAGGGAGAGTTTTGGGAAATGCACATATTCACTTTCTAGAGGTGAGTTAGATCTGAAGATTGATAGCTTCAAGCTAGCATAGCTTAGCACAAAGACTGGAAATAGGGGAAAGAGCTAGCCTTATACTGTCCAACGGTACTAATCCACCTATCAGCATTAAAGTGAAACTATCGCCAAAAAGGCTTTATTTGTGATTGAATATAAATCAAACCTCTTTGTAAAAGCATAATTATGAGGAAAGAGGCACTTTTGAGATTTACCGTAGTTTCGTTTTCAGGCAAGCTAATTTTCAATTGAATGTGGGGGCACTGGTACGCTAGCATCAAAATCGCTATTTTTAAAACACTCAGAAGGCTCAACACAACATGAAAATTTGCTCGTAGTATCACCTAACAGGAAGGCTTGAGGAGCGGTCCACCATTACTCTCCTGCCTCTTGCGCCGGAGATGCTACTGCTAACTTGAGTTGTCCAAAAACCTTCTTTATAGTAAACTCTGTGTACACAAACAATGTTCTCAATGCTCGTGTTCTTGTGTAGACACCCTGTTGACACTACGAGCAAAGTTTCATGTTGTGTTGAGCCTTCTTAGTGTTTTAAAATAGCGATTTTGATGCTATTGTAAAAGTGCCCATAGCACTCCATTCAAAATTAGCTTGCCCGAAAACGAAACTACGGTAGATCTTAAAAGTGCCTCTTTCCTCGTAATTATGCTTTTATGCAAAGGTTTGACTCATATTCAATCACAAATAAAGCCTCGGTTGCTTTTTGGCGAGAGTTTCACTTTAAAGCTCAGTAATTAACATGACATGTCTTGTTTGTTTAAGCCCCTGAACAGCAAAGTAAAAAAAAACAAAAAAAACAATGGTCGTAGTTCGAGTTTTAGTTTCATGGCCAGTTCAGAGACTTCCGGGAGTCTTGTTGTCCTCACCATGAGGTCTCAAAGCAACCAGCTAAGATCCCCCAAATAACTACAAGCTGTTGTTTTTATATTTGGAGGGTTCTGTGTATACAGAAATTAGATATCATCTGTTGTAAGATGGATTATTTTTCTTTTGGACAGAGCTCGGCTAACTGTTTCCACCTGTTTCCTGTCTTTGTTCCCTCCTAAACTATCTGGATTATCGTGGCTGCTGGCTTTAGCTTCATATTTACCTAACAGACAATACATGTGTCGTCGTTCTTATCTAACTCTCGGTGAGAAGGCTAATGGTGTCCTTCCCAAAAATGTGAAACTGTACAATCCAAGGACTAGGATTCTTTTATTGAGCGCGGTCTGGTTGGGAAACTTCCAGTAAAGTCTTGTTACAGACACTGTAACTAAACCTAGCCGAGTGTGAAGATCTTTTCTTGTTAAACCCACAAAATGACCATTTCATTACTTGAATTAGTCTCCATGAATACAAGCCCGAGTCTGACAACTCGTCCATTGTGTCTGGAAAATGAATCCTCATAATGAGACGAGGCTCGGTGCACAGCCTTTGCAAAATTAGATTCAAACAGCCTTTGACATGTCACTCAGTGATTTGTGTTTTGTTTGTTTTTACACAACAGGAGTAAACAAACATGTGACCACGTTGACCCGGGACTTTATTTTGACCTGCTGTCAAATTAGTCTCCAGTTGAGCAAGACCAATGTTTTGTTTGACACAAACTTTGACCAATGAAGTATGGCAACTTTCACAGGTGACGAGGCGATGCCAGCATGTTGATGTCGATGACTGAACGGCACGCTGCACTGTGCTGTCTTGTGTAGCCTTACCTTGGCATTCCTGTGGTATTTCCGTGGACGATCAGCCTCGAGACTGCATGTAAGGGTTTTTGAATGTCAGCAATGTGTAAAAGGCTCATGGCCTTCAGTGTTTTGGTTTGGAAAATTCAAAAAAGAATCCACCTTTTTACTTGGGTTAAAGGAAAGTCAAATCAGCCCAGTCTCGGTGTAGAAGTTTGTACGTGTGTGTATGTAACTATATTGTATATAACTTTATATATACTGTATATGAATCATATGTGTAATAAAATGACTATTCTCACAGTTGCGCTTGGCTGTTTGATGTAAGAAATGACAAACAATTGTTAGGTGTGTCAGCGAAGGAGGGTAAACACACATTAAAAAGAAAACCACAAACAAGGACAGAACGTGTCTGGGTCAACGCTGTATTTAACAGTTTGCATGAGATCCTGTTTTTCAAAGCAAAGTGTGATGCGCTTGTAAGCACAGGACTGACTCATAGCGGGGTGTGTCCCTCTACAGGACAAGAGGAGCGCTTTTAACACTCGCAACAGCTTCTGTTTTTTTTCTTTTTACAGCTCGGTAGCATGTTTTTGTGTAGGGCTTTTTTTTTTGTTGTCGTTGTTGCCGCATTTACTTGAAAGTGTCTGGATACATAGACGCTGTCATACGGGCACTTGTGGTTTTGAACACTCCTTAAAAAACCCATTTAAAGTGGGCAGAAACGCCTGGGTTTGGCAGAATACCACGCTACACTGGGCTGGTAACCCGCCAAGGAGGTGGCAGGGAAGGAGATGGGTAGAGAAAGGAGGAAGAGGGGGAGAAAGAAGGGTTTCAGTCACGGCAGCTTACAGATCTCCTGTGTGGTGTCTGGCAATCAGTGTTTGTCCTGCGAGACGGAGAAAACGCTCAGAATTTGCCCTCCTTCCTGTGACACATCCTTTAAACTCCGAGACACCCAGAAACAGCCAAAGTAAGGCTGACTAAACCAAAGGGTTTTTTTTTTCCCAGATTGCATCATGGTGGTACGTGCTTGAGAATACAGAGGATCTTCGGTGAGTCTTTGAGCAGGCCAAATTCCCTCCAGTTGTGTATGAGTCTCTTTAAGGTTTATGTGTGAATGGGACTATTCTCTTCAAGTGGTCAGGAGGCTGCCAGAGAGCACTCTCTGGCTTGACCCCATTGCAGAAAACACTTCCAGATGTTTGTGGGTTTTTTTTTTTTTTTTTTTTTTTTTGGTCCATCTCCTGAAGCGCTGGCATGTTGAGACCTAAGGAACCGGCCATCCATCAGACACAGTCCCTGCTGCATTCAGTAGCGCGGTGATGAATGTCGCTGTGAAATTGCACAGACATTCAGGGAACGCATCAGCAAAACAAATCAGGTTACAGATCAGAAGTGAGAGGATTTCTTTCACTGTGGTCCCACGGTTGCAGCTCTTCATGTCTGCACACGAAGTCCAGTCTGTGTCATGATGGTTTCAGGTTGAAGTGCCGTGCGTGCGAGGGTGCCACATGACTGAGATTTCAGAGGGGCAAGGACTTAATGAGAAAGATAGACCGAGTGAAGATCAGGTCATGTGTCTGTTTATATTTTCAGTTTGCTCCTAACAATGGACATCTGTCTGCTCTGGGACATGCAGAGATGTGTTGAAAAGCACTACAAATGGGTTATCCTGCTTTCTCAATGATACATTACAGACTTGCTGGCTGACAACAATGATCCTCTGTACATGTGTCTGCTGCTCTGTTCGAAGAAAACACACGATGAAGCACAATCTATAAGAGAACATCTAACAATATTTTACTAACTGCCAGAACAAATGCTAAAAAACATAATCAAGTTGAAACTTTACATTTATTTATGTTGCAACTTCCCTTTTCTTTACATTCAGTTTTTATTTTTTTAGTCGGGACAATGTTGTGCTTATGCTTTGATTAGGTTTAATAACCACTTGGCTAGCGTTGGAAAACAGATCATGCGTTGGCTCCTAAATAGCTTTTGCCAGAAAAACTGCTGGAAATTGTTTTAAAGATGTGTTTCAGATGTCTGACTTTGTTGCCAGAAACACAGCTATAAAAATGTCCCCATGTCTCGTTAAAAACATCCAGAGGTTTCCCATTCACCAATGTTGAAACACCATCTTGAACAGTGGCCTTAAGTCAGCTTAAATAAACATACAAATGTAAAGATGCAATAGTAAAAATTGGCCACCTCTCAAATTCATACTTAGGAAGGATGTCAGATCCTCAGGGTGACCATAAATCGCTGCTATCTATAGCTGCTTTTAGCCAGTTAGCTCAGTTAGCCGTGCAGTTAGCAGTAAGCTAGCGCAGAGTTGTAAAACTTCAGCAGATATCTTTGCACCACGCTACATGGACGTCTTTGATGTAATGTCGAAACCGTTGCTTCCTCACACTCTGTTGATCTTTTTTTAGTTTATTTCTGAGCATTTTAACCTGAAATAATTACGCATCTTACCTTTTTAACTCACGAGTGTGCAATGCCACTGTTTTGTCCTGGCAACTGGGATGTGTTTACAGATAGCGGGGGTGCAGACGTTTCTGTCAGAGCTGGAATCGATAGCGATCTGAACAGAAGTGTTGACATTTCTTGGACACTGGAAAAACAAACTATGCTGAACTCAAAAAGAAGTGCAGTGACATTCGACTGGGATACGGTTGCCTAACGGTTGAAGTAGAAGGTTCAACTTCCCATGACGGTAAAGAAATGAAGCGTGTTCAGATACATCCATGGAGCAACGACAGTGTCGGGAGTTTCGTCATGTTTTTTTGTCGTTTGAGGTAATGTCATCGCATAAATACAGTGCCTTCTCTAAAAAAACAGTCAGATGAGAAGGGGGACAGTAATCAGGAGAGCAAAGGGCCTTTTTCTGGCTGTTCTCTGAAGATAAAGTTGACACTGGGTCAATAGAGACCTTGAGTGAGTGGTACGTGCTTTCAGTCAGGTGAAACAGCATTTCAATGTGTGCCTACGTTTGCGGTGCGATCCCTACTAAACAAACAGCAGATTCACGTTTATGCAAGTTTAAACAGGACTTAATAAGTCTTTATTGCCTCAGCCTTTGCTGAATAAAAGGGGGCTTTATCTACCTGAATTTCTTGTTTCTCAGTTCATTTTTCAAAGCACGGCCACTGTTTAAAGAGCATTTTAAAACCTCATGTTTAATTTCAAAGTTAGAAAACAACTCAATTTGGGTGTGTTTTTTTTTTTTTCGGCAGTGCGGGACACGTGAGCGATCAAATCATTAGGCAATCACTGGCCTCTCTGCAGAGGTCTGGCTCCGAGATGTAATTACTTCAAAGCAGGGGGAAGCTTTGAACTGTGTATAATTAATTCAGGCAAGCAGAACCAGGGTGTCTTTATTAAGTGCGCTGTTCTTTGCTTGAGCAGCTATCAAACAAATGTAATTTGACCTTCCCTGATAGACCCTCTGGAGGATCAGGCTATCCAAGCAGCTAATTCACTTTGCCTCAACAATGAGGCCGCACCGCTCCCAACTCTGCAAGGTTTTACTTTTCACTCCGGCGGGATGCCAGGAAACTCAAGAATGTTTTCTTTCGAGGAGCAACTTCCCGAAAGCTCTTTGTTTCAAGTGTTTATTTTACTTGAAAAATATCCTACTTCCAGAAGAGTTGAAGCAGATTTTGACGTTTTCATTGGACAGCAGTGATATGGACGTACTGATGCTCTGAATGCCCTCTGGCTTGTCGTGCCGCCGTGACAATAGACACCAAGGCACTGTGTCAGCGTACTGCAGCTCAGCACAGAGGTTTTGTTTTTCATACAAACAAAAGATCAGCTCAACTTGTCACGGGCCACAAAGATTTGCTTGTTTTTCTTAGAGCCACTAAAACTGTTGGAGTTGGTGCCAATGTATGGCATTATTATGCGTTTGGCAAATCCTATTAGACTTGGTTTAAACAATGAAAATGCAACACGTTCACTGAATTTGACCGTCGTAGTTTAAGGCGGTCGTTGGGACCCTCTGAAGGGCTTGTAACATGATTAATAACAGAGGGAAGTGGAAAAAATATAAATTTCTTCAACCAAAAAATAAACAAAATGACACTTTTTACTCTAGGTTTCTAAGATTAAGTTAAAATAGTTTGAAATATAATCACTCTTTCTCATGATCTGAGGACAAATGCATGGGAACTATGACAATGGGTTGTGAGTAAACACTGCTTTGTTTTCAGGGATCATGATGAAAAACACATTGGGAACCCGCTGCTGTCCAAAAATGCTGCTGTGGCTTTCGAAAATCTCCCCAATCAGCAAGAAGTCGAAGATCTCAAGAAGAATAAACAGCGTTTTGAATTGAGCCATTATTTAAAAAAAAAAAGCTGACTCAGCATGTGGACGACCAGCTTATAGGTCACTAGCGGCAGTACAGTAGCAGTTTTATTGCGCTGATGGTTGTGTTTTGCCTCAGGAGGACCTTGCAGAACAAGTTTGCATTCGACATGTGTTCATGTCGAACGCAAATTGAGGTCAGGTTTTGCAAAACAAAGACGGAACAATTGCTTGCTGCTGTATTCACATTGCAAATGTACTCTTAAGTGGTTAAAACGACACAAGTCAAGTTCAGATAGTTCTCCCATGTGTTTTAATTTATTCATTTTTTTGCTTGCGTTTTACTGAACATACAAAGCAATCCTATAATGTGTCAGATTTAGATTGTTACTCAGCCAGACTGTGGAACATACCACGGAACAGGTTGGTGATCACTGATGTTGTACCGCCACGACATGACGCAATCTACATCTCGTTCCTTACAGGAGGTCGGCTTCAGGTTATCTGTTTTGTATCTACAGTGTGCGACATGAGGCATTTGAGAGAAAAGCATGACTTTGCTTGTCAAGGTGCAAATCCGGGATCGCATTACTCTCGCTGACAAATGGCTTATTTGCATTTTGGCTTACACTGTGTTTTCTGAGTGAAAAGAACACGCATAATCTAATCCCACACATAAGGTCAGCAGGGAACGCCCTGACAGAAAGACGTTCATCGACATCCCAAACGTTTGTAGGGGAAAAAAGGTGAATGTATTCATTTATTTTCATCTTTTTAAAACACAAGGGTTTAAAAATCAAAACTAGGTTTGAGTCCTTTGTGCTTCACTCACAGAACAAATGATGATGATGAATTGAGGAGTCTCACAGCCTGAGAATAGAAGACTGAGTGACGGGCAGTGCATATGTCAGGCTCTCCTGGTCTGTTGTTTCTGAAAGCATACTGGTGAGGTTTTGTAAAATACAGAGACTCCTGTGTTCTCAACTGAGGCCTTGCCTGCGCTTCTTCAACAAAATACCAGCTTTAATGAATCTTGTGCAATGAACACCTTAAGCTTTTTCTTGGAACATTATAGCCACTCATTGTAAAAGTGCGCCGCCGGCTCTGCTGCTGCACCAAAGAGATGAACTCTTTTACTGAATTTATTGGTCACTTTTACGACAAAGCCCTATCTGCCCCGGGGGTCGTATCTGGTCAGACTTAGCTACTCATGGGTCAACACAGAGCTTCATTTAGACTTTCTCCACATTCCAGCAGGAAGAAACACAGGCCGCACCTTTTCAGTGAAACACTGGCTGCTTTAAAAACACTGCAGGGAAAACAAAAGAATAACCGGTGATGGCATGCAACTAAGTACATTTACTGAATTACTGTAATTAAGTAAAACTCTTGTAGGCACTTGTATATTACTTTAGTATTTAAATTTGATGCTACTTTATACATTATATGCACTTTATGCACTACATTTGGAGGCAACTGTTGTACTTTTTAGTCCGCTACATATTTGATAACTGTAGTTACTAGTTAAGTTGGAGATTGCATGCTGCATCGGAGCCAACGCCTCAGGTCAACACTGAGCATACAGGTTTAATTTACTTTCACTTGTTTAAATTAACACCTAAGAACATGTCATAGCACATACTTTCACTCATATACTATTTGTATTTGTATATTTTTGTAGAAATAATATTTCAACACACAATCCTTACTTCGACTCAAGGAAGACCTTTGGGTTCTTTTTACAACACTTTTTTATAACAGCAGGGAGACAAGAAGGTCAGCGTCACGCGGACCGAAACAGAATTCCGATGAACTATTCAAATAAACATATTCCGATGAACTATAAAAGACACATTCATCGCTTGAAATGAAGTTGAAGCAAGAACCTGGCATCATGCTGACCTGCACACTCACTGACACGCATGTTTAGAAATGTGTCCATTGTGTCAGGGGACATAAAGTGTAACTAGAACATTTAAATCTCCCGACACTCAAATATGCAATTCCTCTGTGTTTAAAGAACATAAAGAAAGGTTTCAACGAAAAAGCTTTCTTTTCTTAATAACGCTCATAACTACCCCAGAACCATATCTTGGTGCTCGGTCAGCCTCAGAATAATCTGCTCAGTGTTGGTGCAGCGGGAGTCTTGCATCACCCTTCTCATATTGGTGTGTCTGAGGAGGGAGTTTCCCCAGAGGAAAAGGGATATATCCTGAGACTGCCGCCCTTTCTGTCACTCTCCTCCATCTGGTTTCCATCAGGAGCTGCTGGGCTGGACTGCGTAAAGGTTTCCTCAAAGGATACCACCTTTGTTTTAACCTCCATTGCTTGCTTTTTTTTTTTTTTTTTCCTCCGTTGACCTCTTTGAACTGTCTCTTCCCTTGCTCCAACAACTCCAGTTGTGCTGCCTAAACAGAGGCAAATAAATGAGCAACGTCAAATATCCCCATAAAACTGAAGTTAGAAAAAAAAAAAACCCACAGATTTATTTGAATAAGTGTTCAACGTGACATAGAAATAATAAAATGGAAAAATGAGAGGTGGACGAGAAGATAAAGGTTGATTTTCTAGCTTCAGGGAGCTCATTCCATACTAGGAGCGCTGATGGCTGCACCGCACCCACCTTCTCTTGAGTCTTGGCTGCAGGATCAAAATCCTCTGCTCACAGGTCAGCGAGCGCTTTGTAACGCAGCTAAACATTGACCTGGCTGCTCCTGAAACACCAGCGAACGCAGCAACACTCCTCAGCCTTACACGTAAACCAGCGCAGACACATTAAAATTCAGGCTTTATGACCTTCTCTTTTTGGCTCCGCTTCAAATCCTTGATGCTGCATTTCGAATGAGTAGAAAGAGTTGGATATGGTAATGACTTTTGACTGGGGCAGGGAAATAAGGGAGACTTACACGACCTCTGAATCCACACAGGCTCAGAGTGGCTCAATTTTTGATGTTTCTTAGTTGCACTGCTCTAAAAACGTCATGTCAATACCAAAAGTGGTGCAAACCACCGAGGAGCAGCAGTAAATATTTAGTTAGAGTCTAGTTCATTTTTCCAAAGTCCAAGAATACGAGAGACAAGAGTGATCCTCACACTGAGATAAACATTTAAAACTTGAACTTTAAATCTGACACCTTCGCTATTTTCTCTGTGAGAGCTTCTCCCGTCTTTGCAGAGTTGGATCGGATCTGCTTTCTCTCAGCCCGCTAACGTGCACGCCAAACGTGATAAGCATCAAGGTGAAGTTACAGGAAAAGGGAGGATTGTAAACCATTTTACACAGGCCTGGAGTAAGTTGTGGCAGTATCAGCGGTTGCTGCTGTTCACAAAACACAATGAGCTCTCTTGTCTAAATGTTGCCTTTGTCTCTCCCCTTGTTTCTCACTGCCCACTGCAAAATAACAAATCCTGTTCTAAGACATATGAAGTGGCGATCTAAAGGGAGTGTATCATTACTGACACATGCAAATGATTATAATGCTGATTTAATTGAAAAAGAAAAAGGCTCCAGTAAAAGGCACATTAGTCTCAGATCAACCATCTGTGTTTCTGTAAAACTGGAGCTTAGACGTTCAAAGGCAACAGCGGTGATGAACACACAGGATTTGTGAACCGGTGGTGCAGCCTTCACCGCGCAATACCTCGGAAATGAGCAAATGAGGTGACTGCTTCACTGCACTGTAATTACATCCACATGATTGGGCCTGTGGATTATGCTGCTTGGCCCAGGCTACGCTGTTTTCTAAACTTCGGCAAGAGATACTCTACTGACCTTTCAAAACTGGACTGCTCCCAATCCACAAATCCTTAATTTCCAGAAAAAACAACTCGCATACAAACGAAATCGTCGGGTTTGGGTTGTTACAGACAGCTGGGGGATGAAGATACTGAGTGTAATGGCTCTTTATTAATATGATTAGTGCTTAGTCTGTTTGATATGTGGTATGTTCAGGTCTAATGTGGCCATTTTTTCCCCAACATTTGTTGTGCTAATGAAGCGTACACTGATTTTTTTTTTCCCCCCCAACTTAGAGACACTTGATGGCAAAAAGACCTAGCACGACTCAGTGGATTATTGTCATGATGTTGCAAAAATCTTGTGTATTGGATATATCTTTCTATTTGTTGCATAATCTGTCTCAGAACTGTCAGGTCTCTGGTCAAAGTGAGACCTTTGTGCACTCAAATGGTTGGTAGCAGTGCCCTCTAGTGGATAAGTGGATAAGTACATGTTCAATACCACTACCATATTGTTCAGTGGCTCACTTTGATGTGAGGAGTTTGTTGAATATTTGTACGATCGATAAATCGTAACGCTTCCAATTCTCAACTGTGCTCAGCTTAACACTAGTCTATTATATCATACATTTTTTTTGGATATCATTCTAAACTGATGCATGATGTAACTTTTCAACAATATGTACTACATGACAACTGCTAGATGAGAGACCACTGTTAAAGACCATTATTTGCTTCCCGTTTCAACAGACAGAACTCGGTAATTTTAGTGACCATTATTTTTTTTCAGCCGTCTGTGTGGCAACAAAACTGGATCTTTTTAATGAGACGCCAAAACAGATTTTATGATATTTTCCTAACCGTAACCAAGTGATTCTTGTGCCTAAACCAGACCATGAGCGCTTTGTTGTCACAACATAAAGTTTAAAATCGAAATGTACATTTTAAACATAAAGAAATGCAAAGGTATCCGTGGTTTGTCCATATGTTCAATGCCAACATCAATTCTGGCGATTAAGTGCCCTCTAAGGTCCGTTCAGCATACAACACATGCTGTCCTCTCTTCACTATTAACATATCATGACTTTCTGACACCCCCTTCCTGCACACATGTGGGGCCCTTTTGATTTTTTTCCCCACTGTTCCACAAACATCCTGTGTACACCACTGGGCGACTGACTGACTGGTGCACACACATCAAACTGACATATGACTGAGTGTCATAGCATACTTGCATATCATTTAATGAATCATTTGCCAAATTGTTCAAAAATATTACGAGAAAATAAAAAATATCTTCATCTTCAGTGCTGAAGCACATTTGGAAAAAGCAGTATTTGTCTATTTGTCGCATACTCAATATGTAAACATTTTTGCAGCGTTAGGTCTGCAATGTTGAGGATGAAACTTGAAATGCAGTCTTGAATGTTGGAATTCCCTCAAGTTGTCACTAAATAGGACAACATGACATTATATTGAGCCCTTTAACAGCAAGATCATCACACCGACTTTGATTTCTTTGCTTTTTATTGTAATTCACAAAACTTACAAAAATGGAAGGACAAACACAGAATATATTAAACTTTTAACCTCTTCGGTGAAACACCAAAGTTCGGGAGACAAGTGGTCAAATAATGAGACCGACAAGACACTTAACCTGCTAAGAATCTTGCGGCCAGTAGTGAAACTTGAAGTACAAATATAAAGATGTAAAATAAATAGAA